>NW_027552698.1:0-62865 GCF_045843805.1 Urocitellus parryii | reverse complement strand
AACGGTTTAACCTAGAAGAACGAAATTTGGTGAGCCAAGTGGGATTGGTGTCCTGATCATTAAATGGAAGTATCATCAAGACTGGGTGAAAAAATGTTTGCTGAGATTTCAGGAAACTCGCAGTTTTTTGGAAGCCTGGCAACCCTTTCTATGAAAGGGATTCTCGTCAGTCTCTGCTTGTTGCTACTTCAATAGCACACAAACCATAGCGATAGAACTTGGAACTACATTATTGTGCCAAGTTTCAAAGAGCTAGCACAAACCGTGTTTGATTTAGAGTTCCAACTACATGTATCCATATAGGAGAAAACAGAGTGAAACCTAAACATGAAAACGATTACTGCACAGGAACGGTTTAACCTAGAAGAACGAAATTTAGTGAGCCAAGTGAGATTCGTGTACTGATCACTACCTGCAAGTATCATCAAGTTTGGGTGAAAAATGATTGCTGAGATTTCAGGAAACTCGCAGTTTTTTGGAAGCCTGGCAACCCCTTTCAATGAAAGTGATTCTCGTCAGTCTCTGCTTGGGGCTACTTCAATAGCACACAAACCATAGCGATAGAACTTGGAACTACATTATTGTGCCAAGTTTCAAAGAGCTAGCACAAACCGTGTTTGATTTAGAGTTCCAACTACATGTATCCATATAGGAGAAAACAGAGTGAAACCTAAACATGAAAACGGTTACTGCAAAGGAACGGTTTAACCTAGAAGAACGAAATTTAGTGAGCCAAGTGAGATTCGTGTTCAGATCACTACCTTCAAGTATCAACAAGATTGGGTGAAAAAATGTTTGCTGATATTTCAGGAAACTCGCAGTTTTTTGGAAGCCTGGCAACCCCTTTCAATGAAAGGGATTCTCGTCAGTCTGTGCTTGGGGCTACTTCAATAGCACGCAAACCATAGCGATAGAACTTGGAACTACATTATTGTGCCAAGTTTCAAAGAGCTAGCACAAACCGTGTTTGATTTAGAGTTCCAACTACATATATCCATATAGGAGAAAACAGAGTGAAACCTAAACATGAAAACGGTTACTGCAAAGGAATGGTTTAACCTAGAAGAACGAAATTTGGTGAGCAAAGTGGGATTGGTGTACTGATCACTACCTGCAAGTATCATCAAGATTGGGTGAAAAAATGTTTGCTGAGATTTCAGGAAACTTGTAGTATTTTGGAAGCTTGGCAACCCCTTTCAATGAAAGTGATTCTCGTCAGTCTCTGCTTGGGGCTACTTCAATAGCACACAAACCATAGCGATAGAACTTGGAACTACATGATTGTGCCAAGTTTCAAAGAGCTAGCACAAACCGTGTTTGATTTAGAGTTCCAACTACATGTATCCATATAGGAGAAAACAGAGTGAAACCTAAACATGAAAACGGTTACTGCAAAGGAACGGTTTAACCTAGAAGAACGAAATTTAGTGAGCCAAGTGAGATTCGTGTACTGATCACTACCTGCAAGTATCATCAAGATTGGGTGAAAAAAATGTTTGCTGAGATTTCAGGAAACTCGCAGTATTTTGGAAGCTTGGCAACCCCTTTCAATGAAAGTGATTCTCGTCAGTCTCTGCTTGGGGCTACTTCAATAGCACACAAACCATAGCGATAGAACTTGGAACTACATTATTGTGCCAAGTTTCAAAGAGCTAGCACAAACCGTGTTTGATTTAGAGTTCCAACTACATGTATCCATATAGGAGAAAACAGAGTGAAACCTAAACATGAAAACGGTTACTGCAAAGGAACGGTTTAACCTAGAAGAACGAAATTTAGTGAGCCAAGTGAGATTCGTATACTGATCACTACCTGCAAGTATCATCAAGATTGGGTGAAAAAATGTTTGTTGAGATTTCAGGAAACTCGCAGTTTTTTGGAAGCCTGGCAACCCCTTTCAATGAAAGTGATTCTCGTCAGTCTCTGCTTGGGGGTACTTCAATAGCACGCAAACCATAGCGATAGAACTTGGAACTACATTATTGTGCCAAGTTTCAAAGAGCTAGCACAAACCGTGTTTGATTTAGAGTTCCAACTACATGTATCCATATAGGAGAAAACAGAGTGAAACCTAAACATGAAAACGGTTACTGCAAAGGAATGGTTTAACCTAGAAGAACGAAATTTGGTGAGCCAAGTGGGATTGGTGTACTGATCACTACCTGCAAGTATCATCAAGATTGGGTGAAAAAATGTTTGCTGAGATTTCAGGAAACTCGCAGTTTTTTGGAAGCCTGGCAACCCCTTTCAATTAAAGGGATTCTCGTCAGTCTCTGCTTGGGGCTACTTCAATAGCACACAAACCATAGCGATAGAACTTGGAACCACATTATTGTGCCACGTTTCAAAGAGCTAGCACAAACCATGTTTGATTTAGAGTTCCAACTACATGTATCCATACAGGAGAAAACAGAGTGAAACCTAAACATGAAAACGGTTACTGCAAAGGAACGGTTTAACCTAGAAGAACGAAATTTGGTGAGCCAAGTGGGATTGGTGTCCTGATCATTAAATGGAAGTATCATCAATATTGGGTGAAAATTAGTTTGCTGAGATTTCAGGAACTCGCAGTTTTTTGGAAGCCTGGCAACCCCTTTCTATGAAAGGGATTCTCGTCAGTCTCTGCTTGGGGCTACTTCAATAGCACACAAACCATAGCGATAGAACTTGGAACTACATTTTTGTGCCAAGTTTCAAAGAGCTAGAACAAACCGTGTTTGATTTAGAGTTCCAACTACATGTATCCATATAGGAGAAAACAGAGTGAAACCTAAACATGAAAACGGTTACTGCAAAGGAACGGTTTAACCTAGAAGAACGAAATTTAGTGAGCCAAGTGAGATTCGTGTACTGATCACTACCTGCAAGTATCATCAAGATTGGGTGAAAAAAATGTTTGCTGAGATTTCAGGAAACTCGCAGTATTTTGGAAGCTTGGCAACCCCTTTCAATGAAAGTGATTCTCGTCAGTCTCTGCTTGGGGCTACTTCAATAGCACACAAACCATAGCGATAGAACTTGGAACTACATCATTGTGCCAAGTTTCAAAGAGCTAGCACAAAACCGTGTTTGATTTAGAGTTCCAACTACATGTATCCATATAGGAGAAAACAGAGTGCAACCTAAACATGAAAACGGTAACTGCAAAGGAACGGTTTAACCTAGAAGAACGAAATTTGGTGAGCCAAGTGGGATTGGTGTACTGATCATTAAACGGAAGTATCATCAAGACTGGGTGAAAAAATGTTTGCTGAGATTTCAGGAAACTCGCAGTTTTTGGAAGCCTGGCAACCCCTTTCAATGAAAGTGATTCTCGTCAGTCTCTGCTTGGGGCTACTTCAATAGCACACAAACCATAGCGATAGAACTTGGAACTACATTATTGTGCCAAGTTTCAAAGAGCTAGCACAAACCGTGTTTGATTTAGAGTTCCAACTACATGTATCCATATAGGAGAAAACAGAGTGAAACCTAAACATGAAAACGGTTACTGCAAAGGAATGGTTTAACCTAGAAGAACGAAATTTGGTGAGCCAAGTGGGATTGGTGTACTGATCACTACCTGCAAGTATCATCAAGATTGGGTGAAAAAATGTTTGCTGAGATTTCAGGAAACTCGCAGTTTTTTTGGAAGCCTGGCAACCCCTTTCAATGAAAGGGATTCTCGTCAGTCTCTGCTTGGGGCTACTTCAATAGCACACAAAACCATAGCGATAGAACTTGGAACTACATTATTGTGCCAAGTTTCAAAGAGCTAGCACAAACCGTGTTTGATTTAGAGTTCCAACTACATGTATCCATATAGGAGAAAACAGAGTGAAACCTAAACATGAAAACGGTTACTGCAAAGGAACGGTTTAACCTAGAAGAACGAAATTTAGTGAGTCAAGTGAGATTCGTGTACTGATCACTACCTGCAAGTATCATCAAGATTGGGTGAAAAAAATGTTTGCTGAGATTTCAGGAAACTCGCAGTATTTGGAAGCTTGGCAACCCCTTTCAATGAAAGTGATTCTCGTCAGTCTCTGCTTGGGGCTACTTCAATAGCACACAAACCATAGCGATAGAACTTGGAACTACATTATTGTGCCAAGTTTCAAAGAGCTAGCACAAACCGTGTTTGATTTAGAGTTCCAACTACATGTATCCATATAGGAGAAAACAGAGTGAAACCTAAACATGAAAACGGTTACTGCAAAGGAACGGTTTAACCTAGAAGAACGAAATTTAGTGAGCCAAGTGAGATTCGTATACTGATCACTACCTGCAAGTATCATCAAGATTGGGTGAAAAAATGTTTGCTGAGATTTCAGGAAACTCGCAGTATTTTGGAAGCTTGGCAACCCCTTTCAATGAAAGTGATTCTCGTCAGTCTCTGCTTGGGGCTACTTCAATAGCACACAAACCATAGCGATAGAACTTGGAACTACATCATTGTGCCAAGTTTCAAAGAGCTAGCAAAAACCGTATTTGATTTAGAGTTCCAACTACATGTATCCATATAGGAGAAAACAGAGTGAAACCTAAACATGAAAACGGTTACTGCAAAGGAACGGTTTAACCTCGAAGAACGAAATTTCGTGAGCCAAGTGGGATTGGTGTCCTGATCATTAAATGGAAGTATCATCACGATTGGGTGAAAAAATGTTTGTTGAGATTTCAGGAAACTCGCAGTTTTTTGGAAGCCTGGCAACCCCCTTTCAATGAAGTGATTCTCGTCAGTCTCTGCTTGGGGGTACTTCAATAGCACGCAAACCATAGCGATAGAACTTGGAACTACATTATTGTGCCAAGTTTCAAAGAGCTAGCACAAACCGTGTTTGATTTAGAGTTCCAACTACATGTATCCATATAGGAGAAAACAGAGTGAAACCTAAACATGAAAACGGTTACTGCAAAGGAATGGTTTAACCTAGAAGAACGAAATTTGGTGAGCCAAGTGGGATTGGTGTACTGATCACTACCTGCAAGTATCATCAAGATTGGGTGAAAAAATGTTTGCTGAGATTTCAGGAAACTCGCAGTTTTTTTGGAAGCCTGGCAACCCCTTTCAATTAAAGGGATTCTCGTCAGTCTCTGCTTGGGGCTACTTCAATAGCACACAAACCATAGCGATAGAACTTGGAACCACATTATTGTGCCACGTTTCAAGAGCTAGCACAAACCATGGTTTGATTTAGAGTTCCAACTACATGTATCCATACAGGAGAAACAGAGTGAAACCTAAACATGAAAACGGTTACTGCAAAGGAAACGGTTTAACCTAGAAGAACGAAATTTGGTGAGCCAAGTGGGATTGGTGTCCTGATCATTAAATGGAAGTATCATCAATATTGGGTGAAAATATGTTTGCTGAGATTTCAGAAACTCGCAGTTTTTTGGAAGCCTGGCAACCCCTTTCTATGAAAGGGATTCTCGTCAGTCTCTGCTTGGGGCTACTTCAATAGCACACAAACCATAGCGATAGAACTTGGAACTACATTATTGTGCCAAATTTCAAAGAGCTAGAACAAACCGTGTTGATTTAGAGTTCCAACTACATGTATCCATATAGGAGAAAACAGAGTGAAACCTAAACATGAAAACGGTTACTGCAAAGGAACGGTTTAACCTAGAAGAACGAAATTTTGGTGAGACAAGTGAGATTCGTGTACTGATCACTACCTGCAAGTATCATCAAGATTGGGTCAAAAAATGTTTGCTGAGATTTCAGGAAACTCGCAGTATTTTGGAAGCTTGGCAACCCCTTTCAATGAAAGTGATTCTCGTCAGTCTCTGCTTGGGGCTACTTCAATAGCACACAAACCATAGCGATAGAACTTGGAACTACATCATTGTGCCAAGTTTCAAAGAGCTAGCACAAACCGTGTTTGATTTAGAGTTCCAACTACATGTATCCATATAGGAGAAAACAGAGTGAAACCTAAACATGAAAACGGTAACTGCAAAGGAACGGTTTAACCTAGAAGAACGAAATTTGGTGACCCAAGTGGGATTGGTGTACTGATCATTAAACGGAAGTATCATCAAGACTGGGTGAAAAAATGTTTGCTGAGATTTCAGGAAACTCGCAGTTTTTTGGAAGCCTGGCAACCCCTTTCAATGAAAGTGATTCTCGTCAGTCTCTGCTTGGGGCTACTTCAATAGCACGCAAACCATAGCGATAGAACTTGGAACTACATTATTGTGCCAAGTTTCAAAGAGCTAGCACAAACCGTGTTTGATTTAGAGTTCCAACTACATGTATCCATATAGGAGAAAACAGAGTGAAACCTAAACATGAAAACGGTTACTGCAAAGGAATGGTTTAACCTAGAAGAACGAAATTTGGTGAGCCAAGTGGGATTGGTGTACTGATCATTAAATGGAAGTATCATCAAGATTGGGTGAAAAAATGTTTGCTGAGATTCAGGAAACTCGTAGTTTTTTTCAAGCTTGGCAACCCCTTTCAATGAAAGGGATTCTCGTCAGTCTCTGCTTGGGGCTACTTCAATAGCACACAAACCATAGCGATAGAACTTGGATCCACATTATTGTGCCAAGTTTCAAAGAGCTAGCACAAACCGTGTTTGATTTAGAGTTCCAACTACACGTATCCATATAGGAGAAAACAGAGTGAAACCTAAACATGAAAACGGTTACTGTAAAGGAACGGTTTAACCTAGAAGAACGAAAATTTTGGTGAGCCAAGTGAGATTCGTGTACTGATCACTACCTGCAAGTATCATCAAGATTGGGTGAAAAAATGTTTGCTGAGATTTCAGGAAACTCGCAGTTTTTTGCAAGCTTGGCAACCCCTTTCAATGAAAGGGATTCTCGTCAGTCTCTGCTTGGGGCTACTTCAATAGCACACAAACCATAGCGATAGAACTTGGAACTACATTATTGTGCCAAGTTTCAAAGAGCTAGCACAAACCGTGTTTGATTTAGAGTTCCAACTACATGTATCCATATAGGAGAAAACAGAGTGAAACCTAAACATGAAAACGGTTACTGCAAAGGAACGGTTTAACCTAGAAGAACGAAATTTGGTGATCCAAGTGGGATTGGTGTCCTGATCATTAAATGGAAGTATCATCAAGACTGGGTGAAAAAATGTTTGCTGAGATTTCAGGAAACTCGCAGTTTTTTGGAAGCCTGGCAACCCCTTTCAATGAAAGTGATTCTCGTCAGTCTCTGCTTGGGGCTACTTCAATAGCACACAAACCATAGCGATAGTACTTGGAACTTCATTATTGTGCCAAGTTTCAAAGAGCTAGCACAAACCGTGTTTGATTTAGAGTTCCAACTACATGTATCCATATAGGAGAAAACAGAGTGAAACCTAAACCTGAAAACGGTTACTGCAAAGGGAACGGTTTAACCTAGAAGAACGAAATTTAGTGAGCCAAGTGAGATTCGTGTACAGATCACTACCTGCAAGTATCAACAAGATTGGGTGAAAAAATGTTTGCTGAGATTTCAGGAAACTCGCAGTTTTTTGGAAGCCTGGCAACCCCTTTCAATGAAAGGGATTCTCGTCAGTCTGTGCTTGGGGCTACTTCAATAGCACGCAAACCATAGCGATAGAACTTGGAACTACATTATTGTGCCAAGTTTCAAAGAGCTAGCACAAACCGTGTTTGATTTAGAGTTCCAAATACATGTATCCATATAGGAGAAAAACAGAGTGAAACCTAAACATGAAAACGGTTACTGCAAAGGAACGGTTTAACCTAGAAGAACGAAATTTGGTGAGCAAAGTGGGATTGGTGTACTGATCACTACCTGCAAGTATCATCAAGATTGGGTGAAAAAATGTTTGCTGAGATTTCAGGAAACTCGTAGTATTTTGGAAGCTTGGCAACCCCTTTCAATGAAAGTGATTCTCGTCAGTCTCTGCTTGGGGCTACTTCAATAGCACACAAACCATAGCGATAGAACTTGGAACTACATTATTGTGCCAAGTTTCAAAGAGCTAGCACAAACCGTGTTTGATTTAGAGTTCCAACTACATGTATCCATATAGGAGAAAACAGAGTGAAACCTAAACATGAAAACGGTTACTGCAAAGGAACGGTTTAACCTAGAAGAACGAAATTTAGTGAGCCAAGTGAGATTCGTGTACTGATCACTACCTGCAAGTATCATCACGATTGGGTGAAGAAATGTTTGCTGAGATTTCAGGAAACTAGTAGTATTTTGGAAGCCTGGCAACCCCTTTCTATGAAAGGGATTCTCGTCAGTCTCTGCTTGGGGCTACTTCAATAGCACACAAACCATAGCGATAGAACTTGGAACTACATGATTGTGCCAAGTTTCAAAGAGCTAGCACAAACCGTGTTTGATTTAGAGTTCCAACTACATGTATCCATATAGGAGAAAACAGAGTGAAACCTAAACATGAAAACGGTTACTGCAAAGGAACGGTTTAACCTAGAAGAACGAAATTTAGTGAGCCAAGTGAGATTCGTGTACTGATCACTACCTGCAAGTATCATCACGATTGGGTTGAAGAAATGTTTGCTGAGATTTCAGGAACTAGTAGTATTTTGGAAGCCTGGCAACCCCTTTCTATGAAAGGGATTCTCGTCAGTCTCTGCTTGGGGCTACTTCAATAGCACACAAACCATAGCGATAGAACTTGGAACTACATGATTGTGCCAAGTTTCAAAGAGCTAGCACAAACCGTGTTTGATTTAGAGTTCCAACTACATGTATCTATATAGGAGAAAACAGAGTGAAACCTAAACATGAAAACGGTTACTGCAAAGGAACGGTTTAACCTAGAAGAACGAAATTTAGTGAGCCAAGTGAGATTCGTGTACTGATCACTACCTGCAAGTATCATCAAGATTGGGTGAAAAAAATGTTTGCTGAGATTTCAGGAAACTCGCAGTATTTTGGAAGCTTGGCAACCCCTTTCAATGAAAGTGATTCTCGTCAGTCTCTGCTTGGGGCTACTTCAATAGCACCAAACCATAGCGATAGAACTTGGAACTACATTATTGTGCCAAGTTTCAAAGAGCTAGCACAAACCGTGTTTGATTTAGAGTTCCAACTACATGTATCCATATAGGAGAAAACAGAGTGAAACCTAAACATGAAAACGGTTACTGCAAAGGAACGGTTTAACTAGAAGAACGAAATTTAGTGAGCCAAGTGAGATTCGTGTACTGATCACTACCTGCAAGTATCATCAAGATTAGGTGAAAAAATGTTTGCTGAAATTTCAGGAAACTCGCAGTATTTTGGAAGCTTGGCAACCCCTTTCAATGAAAGTGATTCTCGTCAGTCTCTGCTTGGGGCTACTTCAATAGCACACAAACCATAGCGATAGGAACTTGGAACTACATCATTGTGCCAAGTTTCAAAGAGCTAGCACAAACCGTATTTGATTTAGAGTTCCAACTACATGTATCCATATAGGAGAAAACAGAGTGAAACCTAAACATGAAAACGGTTACTGCAAAGGAACGGTTTAACCTCGAAGAACGAAAATTTGGTGAGCCAAGTGGGATTGGTGTACTGATCACTACCTGCAAGTATCATCAAGATTGGGTGAAAAAATGTTTGCTGAGATTTCAGGAAACTCGCAGTTTTTTGGAAGCCTGGCAACCCCTTTCAATTAAAGGGATTCTCGTCAGTCTCTGCTTGGGGCTACTTCAATAGCACACAAACCATAGCGATAGAACTTGGAACCAAATTATTGTGCCAAGTTTCAAAGAGCTAGCACAAACCGTGTTTGATTTAGAGTTCCAACTACATGTATCCATATAGGAGAAAACAGAGTGAAACCTAAACATGAAAACGGTTACTGCAAAGGAACGGTTTAACCTAGAAGAACGAAATTTAGTGAGCCAAGTGAGATTCGTGTACAGATCACTACCTGCAAGTATCAACAAGATTGGGTGAAAAAATGTTTGCTGAGATTCAGGAAACTCACAGTTTTTTGGAAGCCTGGCAACCCCTTTCAATGAAAGGGATTCTCGTCAGTCTGTGCTTGGGGCTACTTCAATAGCACGCAAACCATAGCGATAGAACTTGGAACTACATTATTGTGCCAAGTTTCAAAGAGCTAGCACAAACCGTGTTTGATTTAGAGTTCCAACTACATGTATCCATATAGGAGAAAACAGAGTGAAACCTAAACATGAAAACGGTTACTGCAAAGGAATGGTTTAACCTGGAAGAACGAAATTTGGTGAGCAAAGTGGGATTGGTGTACTGATTACTACCTGCAAGTATCATCAAGATTGGGTGAAAAAATGTTTGCTGAGATTTCAGGAAACTCGTAGT
Source organism: Urocitellus parryii (assembly GCF_045843805.1). Taxonomy (NCBI): domain Eukaryota; kingdom Metazoa; phylum Chordata; class Mammalia; order Rodentia; family Sciuridae; genus Urocitellus; species Urocitellus parryii. Next base: position 52,587 of record NW_027552698.1, on the reverse strand, counting down.
ATTTTGGAAGCTTGGCAACCCCTTTCAATGAAAGTGATTCTCGTCAGTCTCTGCTTGGGGCTACGTCAATAGCACACAAACCATAGCGATAGAACTTGGAACTACATTATTGTGCCAAGTTTCAAAGAGCTAGCACAAACCGTGTTTGATTTAGAGTTCCAACTACATGTATCCATATAGGAGAAAACAGAGTGAAACCTAAACATGAAAACGGTTACTGCAAAGGAACGGTTTAACCTAAAAGAACGAAATTTAGTGAGCCAAGTGAGATTCGTGTACTGATCACTACCTGCAAGTATCATCACGATTGGGTGAAGAAATGTTTGCTGAGATTTCAGGAAACTAGTAGTATTTTGGAAGCCTGGCAACCCCTTTCTATGAAAGGGATTCTCGTCAGTCTCTGCTTGGGGCTACTTCAATAGCACACAAACCATAGCGATAGAACTTGGAACTACATGATTGTGCCAAGTTTCAAAGAGCTAGCACAAACCGTGTTTGATTTAGAGTTCCAACTACATGTATCCATATAGGAGAAAACAGAGTGAAACCTAAACATGAAAACGGTTACTGCAAAGGAACGGTTTAACCTAGAAGAACGAAATTTAGTGAGCCAAGTGAGATTCGTGTACAGATCACTACCTGCAAGTATCAACAAGATTGGGTGAAAAAATGTTTGCTGAGATTTCAGGAAACTCGCAGTTTTTTGGAAGCCTGGCAACCCCTTTCATGAAAGGGATTCTCGTCAGTCTCTGCTTGGGGCGACTTCAATAGCACGCAATCCATAGCGATAGAACTTGGAACTACATTATTGTGCCAAGTTTCAAAGAGCTAGCACAAACCGTGTTTGATTTAGAGTTCCAACTACATGTATCCATATAGGAGAAAACAGAGTGAAACCTAAACATGAAAACGGTTACTGCAAAGGAATGGTTTAACCTAGAAGAACGAAATATGGTGAGCAAAGTGGGATTGGTGTACTGATTACTACCTGCAAGTATCATCAAGATTGGGTGAAAAATGTTTGCTGAGATTTCAGGAAACTCGTAGTAGTTTTGGAAGCTTGGCAACCCCTTTCAATGAAAGTGATTCTCGTCAGTCTCTGCTTGGGGCTACGTCAATAGCACACAAACCATAGCGATAGAACTTGGAACTACATTATTGTGCCAAGTTTCAAAGAGCTAGCACAAACCGTGTTTGATTTAGAGTTCCAACTACATGTATCCATATAGGAGAAAACAGAGTGAAACCTAAACATGAAAACGGTTACTGCAAAGGAACGGTTTAACCTAAAAGAACGAAATTTAGTGAGCCAAGTGAGATTCGTGTACTGATCACTACCTGCAAGTATCATCACGATTGGGTGAAGAAATGTTTGCTGAGATTTCAGGAAACTAGTAGTATTTTGGAAGCCTGGCAACCCCTTTCTATGAAAGGGATTCTCGTCAGTCTCTGCTTGGGGCTACTTCAATAGCACACAAACCATAGCGATAGAAACTTGGAACTACATGATTGTGCCAAGTTTCAAAGAGCTAGCACAAACCGTGTTTGATTTAGAGTTCCAACTACATGTATCCATATAGGAGAAACAGAGTGAAACCTAAACATGAAAACGGTTACTGCAAAGGAACGGTTTAACCTAGAAGAACGAAATTTAGTGAGCCAAGTGAGATTCGTGTGCAGATCACTACCTGCAAGTATCAAACAAGATTGGGTGAAAAAATGTTTGCTGAGATTTCAGGAAACTCGCAGTTTTTTGGAAGCCTGGCAACCCCTTTCATGAAAGGGATTCTCGTCAGTCTCTGCTTGGGGCGACTTCAATAGCACGCAATCCATAGTGATAGAACTTGGAACTACATTATTGTGCCAAGTTTCAAAGAGCTAGCACAAACCGTGTTTGATTTAGAGTTCCAACTACATGTATCCATATAGGAGAAAACAGAGTGAAACCTAAACATGAAAACGGTTACTGCAAAGGAACGGTTTAACCTAGAAGAACGAAATTTGGTGAGCCAAGTGGGATTGGTGTACTGATCATTAAATGGAAGTATCATCAAGATTGGGTGAATAAATGTTTGCTGAGATTTCAGGAAACGCGTAGTTTTTTGCAAGCTTGGCAACCCCTTTCAGTGAAAGGGATTCTCGTCAGTCTCTGCTTGGGGCTACTTCAATAGCACACAAACCATAGCGATAGAACTTGGAACCACATTATTGTGCCAAGTTTCAAAGAGCTAGCACAAACCATGTTTGATTTAGAGTTCCAACTACATGTATCCATATAGGAGAAAACAGAGTGAAACCTAAACATGAAAACGGTTTCTGCAAAGGAACGGTTTAACATAGAAGAACGAAATTTGGTGAGCCAAGTGGGATTGGTGTCCTGATCATTAAATGGAAGTATCATCAAGACTGGGTGAAAAAATGTTTGCTGAGATTTCAGGAAACTCGCAGTTTTTTGGAAGCCTGGCAACCCCTTTCAATGAAAGTGATTCTCGTCAGTCTCTGCTTGGGGCTACTTCAATAGCACACAAAACCATAGCGATAGAACTTGGAACTACATCATTGTGCCAAGTTTCAAAGAGCTAGCACAAACCGTGTTTGATTTAGAGTTCCAACTACATGTATCCATATAGGAGAAAACAGAGTGAAACCTAAAACATGAAAACGGTTACTGCAAAGGAACGGTTTAACCTAGAAGAACGAAATATGGTGAGCCAAGTGGGATTGGTGTACTGATCATTAAATGGAAGTATCATCAAGGATTGGGTGAAAAAATGTTTGCTGAGATTTCAGGAAACTCGCAGTTTTTTGCAAGCTTGGCAACCCCTTTCAATGAAAGGGATTCTCGTCAGTCTCTGCTTGGGGCTACTTCAATAGCACACAAACCATAGCGATAGAACTTGGAACTACATTATTGTGCCAAGTTTCAAAGAGCTAGCACAAACCGTGTTTGATTTAGAGTTCCAACTACATGTATCCATATAGAAGTAAACAGAGTGAAACCTAAACATGAAAACGGTTATTGTAAAGGAACGGTTTAACCTAGAAGAACGAAATTTGGTGAGCCAAGTGAGATTCGTGTACTGATCACTACCTGCAAGTATCATCAAGATTGGGTGAAAAAATGTTTGCTGAGATTTCAGGAAACTCGCATTTTTTTGCAAGCTTGGCAACCCCTTTCAAAGAAAGGGATTCTCGTCAGTCTTCTCTTGGGGCTACTTCAATAGCACACAAACCATAGCGATAGAACTTGGAACTACATTATTGTGCCAAGTTTCAAAGAGCTAGCACAAACCGTGTTTGATTTAGAGTTCCAACTACATGTATCCATATAGGAGAAAACAGAGTGAAACCTAAAACATGAAAACGGTTACTGCAAAGGAACGGTTTAACCTAGAAGCACGAAATTTGGTGAGCCAAGTAGGATTGGTGTCCTGATCATTAAATGGAAGTATCATCAAGATTGGGTGAAAAAATGTTTGCTGAGATTTCCGGAAACTCGTAGTTTTTTTGGAAGCTTGGCAACCCCTTTCAATGAAAGGGATTCTCCTCAGTCTCTGCTTGGGGCTACTTCAATAGCACACAAACCATAGCGATAGAACTTGGAACTACATGATTGTGCCAAGTTTCAAAGTGCTAGCACAAACCGTGTTTGATTTAGAGTTCCAACTACATGTATCCATATAGGAGAAAACAGAGTGAAACCTAAACATGAAAACGGTTACTGGAAAGGAACGGTTTAACCTAGAAGAACGAAATTTGGTGAGCCAAGTGGGATTGGTGTACTGATCATTAAATGGAAGTATCATCAAGATTGGGTGAAAAAATGTTTGCTGAGATGTCAGGGAAACTCGTAGTTTTTTGCAAGCTTGGCAACCCCTTTCAATGAAAGGGATTCTCGTCAAGTCTCTGCTTGCGGCTACTTCAATAGCACACAAACCATAGCGATAGAACTTGGAACCACATTATTGTGCCAAGTTTCAAAGAGCTAGCACAAACCGTGTTTGATTTAGAGTTCCAACTACACGTATCCATATAGGAGAAAACAGAGTGAAACCTAAACATGAAAACGGTTACTGTAAAGGAACGGTTTAACATAGAAGAACGAAATTTGGTGAGCCAAGTGAGATTCGTGTACTGATCACTACCTGCAAGTATCATCAAGATTGGGTGAAAAATGTTTGCTGAGATTTCAGGAAACTCGCAGTTTTTTGCAAGCTTGGCAACCCCTTTCAATGAAAGGGATTCTCGTCAGTCTCTGCTTGGGGCTACTTCAATAGCACACAAACCATAGCGATAGAACTTGGAACTACATTATTGTGCCAAGTTTCAAAGAGCTAGCACAACCGTGTTTGATTTAGAGTTCCAACTACATGTATCCATATAGGAGAAACAGAGTGAAACCTAAACATGAAAACGGTTACTGCAAAGGAACGGTTTAACCTAGAAGAACGAAATTTGGTGAGCCAAGTGGGATTGGTGTCCTGATCATTAAATGGAAGTATCATCAAGACTGGGTGAAAAAATGTTTGCTGAGATTTCAGGAAACTGGCAGTTTTTTGGAAGCCTGGCAACCCCTTTCTATGAAAGGGATTCTCGTCAGTCTCTGCTTGGGGCTACTTCAATAGCACACAAACCATAGCGATAGAACTTGGAACTACATTATTGTGCCAAGTTTCAAAGAGCTAGCACAAACCGTGTTTGATTTAGAGTTCCAACTACATGTATCCATATAGGAGAAAACAGAGTGAAACCTAAACATGAAAACGGTTACTGCAAAGGAACGGTTTAACCAAGAAGAACGAAATTTAGTGAGCCAAGTGAGATTCGTGTACTGATCACTACCTGCAAGTATCATCAAGTTTGGGTGAAAAAAATGATTGCTTAGATTTCAGGAAACTCGCAGTTTTTTGGAAGCCTGGCAACCCCTTTCAATGAAAGTGATTCTCGTCAGTCTCTGCTTGGGGCTACTTCAATAGCACACAAACCATCGTGATCGAACTTGGAACTACATTATTGTGCCAAGTTTCAAAGAGCTAGCACAAACCGTGTTTGATTTAGAGTTCCAACTACATGTATCCATATAGGAGAAAACAGAGTGAAACCTAAACATGAAAACGGTTACTGCAAAGGAACGGTTTAACCTAGAAGAACGAAATTTAGTGAGCCAAGTGAGATTCGTGTACAGATCACTACCTGCAAGTATCAACAAGATTGGGTGAAAAAATGTTTGCTGAGATTTCAGGAAACTCGCAGTTTTTTGGAAGCCTGGCAACCCCTTTCAATTAAAGGGATTCTCGTCATTCTGTGCTTGTGGCTACTTCAATAGCACGCAAACCATAGCGATAGAACTTGGAACTACATGATTGTGCCAAGTTTCAAAGAGCTAGCACAAACCGTGTTTGATTTAGAGTTCCAACTACATGTATCCATATAGGAGAAACAGAGTGAAACCTAAACATGAAAACGGTTACTGCAAAGGAACGGTTTAACCTAGAAGAACGAAATTTGGTGAGCCAAGTGGGATTGGTGTCCTGATCATTAAATGGAAATATCATCAAGATTGGGTGAAAAAATGTTTGCTGAGATGTCAGGAAACTCGTAGTTTTTTGGAAGCTTGGCAACCCCTTTCAATGAAAGGGATTCTCCTCAGTCTCTGCTTGGGGCTACTTCAATAGCACACAAACCATAGCGATAGAACTTGGAACTACATGATTGTGCCAAGTTTCAAAGAGCTAGCACAAACCGTGTTTGATTTAGAGTTCCAACTACATGTATCCATATAGGAGAAAACAGAGTGAAACCTAAACATGAAAACGGTTACTGCACAGGAACGGTTTAACCTAGAAGAACGAAATTTGGTGAGCCAAGTGGGATTGGTGTACTGATCATTAAATGGAAGTATCATCAAGATTGGGTGAAAAAATGTTTGCTGAGATTTCAGGAAACTCGTAGTTTTTTGCAAGCTTGGCAACCCCTTTCAATGAAAGGGATTCTCGTCAGTCTCTGCTTGGGGCTACTTCAATAGCACACAAACCATAGCGATAGAACTTGGAACCACATTATTGTGCCAAGTTTCAAAGAGCTAGCACAAACCATGTTTGATTTAGAGTTCCAACTACATGTATCCATATAGGAGAAAACAGAGTGAAACCTAAACATGAAAACGGTTACTGCAAAGGAACGGTTTAACATAGAAGAACGAAATTTGGTGAGCCAAGTGGGATTGGTGTCCTGATCATTAAATGGAAGTATCATCAAGACTGGGTGAAAAAATGTTTGCTGAGATTTCAGGAAACTCGCAGTTTTTTGGAAACCTGGCAACCCCTTTCAATGAAAGGGATCTCGTCAGTCTCTGCTTGGGGCTACTTCAATAGCACACAAACCATAGCGATAGTACTTGGAACTACATTATTGTGCCAAGTTTCAAAGAGCTAGCACAAACCGTGTTTGATTTAGAGTTCCAAACTCCATGTATCCATATAGGAGAAAACAGAGTGAAACCTAAACATGAAAACGGTTACTGCAAAGGAACGGTTTAACCTAGAAGAACGAAATTTGGTGAGCCAAGTGGGATTGGTGTCCTGATCATTAAATGGAAGTATCATCAAGATTGGGTGAAAAAATGTTTGCTGAGATTTCAGGAAACTCGCAGTTTTTTGGAAGCCTGGCAACCCCTTTCTATGAAAGGGATTCTCGTCAGTCTCTGCTTGGGGCGACTTCAATAGCATGCAAACAATAGCGATAGAACTTGGAACTACATTATTGTGCCAAGTTTCAAAGAGCTAGCACAAACCGTGTTTGATTTAGAGTTCCAACTACATGTATCCATATAGGAGAAAACAGAAGTGAAACCTAAACATGAAAACGGTTACTGCAAAGGAATGGTTTAACCTAGAAGAACGAAATTTGGTGAGCAAAGTGGGATTGGTGTACTGATCACTACCTGCAAGTATCAACAAGATTGGGTGAAAAAATGTTTGCTGAGATTTCAGGAAACTCGTAGTATTTTGGAAGCTTGGCAACCCCTTTCAATGAAAGTGATTCTCGTCAGTCTCTGCTTGGGGCTACTTCAATAGCACACAAACCATAGCGATAGAACTTGGAACTACATTATTGTGCCAAGTTTCAAAGAGCTAGCACAAACCGTGTTTGATTTAGAGTTCCAACTACATGTATCCATATAGGAGAAAACAGAGTGAAACCTAAACATGAAAACGGTTACTGCAAAGGAACGGTTTAACCTAGAAGAACGAAATTTAGTGAGCCAAGTGAGATTCGGGTACTGATCACTACCTGCAAGTATCATCACGATTGGGTGAAGAAATGTTTGCTGAGATTTCAGGAAACTAGTAGTATTTTGGAAGCCTGGCAACCCTTTCTATGAAAGGGATTCTCGTCAGTCTCTGCTTGGGGCTACTTCAATAGCACACAAACCATAGCGATAGAACTTGGAACTACATGATTGTGCCAAGTTTCAAAGAGCTAGCACAAACCGTGTTTGATTTAGAGTTCCAACTACATGTATCCATATAGGAGAAAACAGAGTGAAACCTAAACATAAAAACGGTTCCTGCAAAGGAACGGTTTAACCTAGAAGAACGAAATTTAGTGAGCCAAGTGAGATTCGTGTACTGATCACTACCTGCAAGTATCATCAAGATTGGGTGAAAAATGTTTGCTGAGATTTCAGGAAACTCGCAGTATTTTGGAAGCTTGGCAACCCCTTTCAATGAAAGTGATTCTCGTCAGTCTCTGCTTGGGGCTACTTCAATAGCACACAAACCATAGCGATAGAACTTGGAACTACATTATTGTGCCAAGTTTCAAAGAGCTACCACAAACCGTGTTTGATTTAGAGTTCCAACTACATGTATCCATATAGGAGAAAACAGAGTGAAACCTAAACATGAAAACGGTTACTGCAAAGGAACGGTTTAACCTCGAAGAACGAAATTTGGTGAGCCAAGTGGGATTGGTGTCCTGATCATTAAATGGAAGTATCATCAGACTGGGTGAAAAAATGTTTACTGAGATATCAGGAAACTCGTAGTTTTTTGGAAGCTTGGCAACCCCTTTCAATGAAAGGGATTCTCCTCAGTCTCTGCTTGGGGCTACTTCAATAGCACACAAACCATAGCGATAGAACTTGGAACTACATGATTGTGCCAAGTTTCAAAGAGCTAGCACAAACCGTGTTTGATTTAGAGTTCCAACTACATGTATCCATATAGGAGAAAACAGAGTGAAACCTAAACATGAAAACGGTTACTGCAAAGGAACGGTTTAACCTAGAAGAACGAAATTTGGTGAGCCAAGTGGGATTGGTGTACTGATCATTAAATGGAAGTATCATCAAGATTGGGTGAAAAAATGTTTGCTGAGATTTCAGGAAACTCGTAGTTTTTTGCAAGCTTGGCAACCCCTTTCAATGAAAGGGATTCTCGTCAGTCCTCTGCTTGGGGCTACTTCAATACCACACAAACCATAGCGATAGAACTTGGAACCACATTATTGTGCCAAGTTTCAAAGAGCTAGCACAAACCATGTTTGATTTAGAGTTCCAACTACATGTATCCATATAGGAGAAAACAGAGTGAAACCTAAACATGTAAACGGTTACTGCAAAGGAACGGTTTAACATAGAAGAACGAAATTTGGTGAGCCAAGTGGGATTGGTGTCCTGATCATTAAATGGAAGTATCATCAAGACTGGGTGAAAAAATGTTTGCTGAGATTTCAGGAAACTCGCAGTTTTTTGGAAACCTGGCAACACCTTTCAATGAAAGGGATTCTCGTCAGTCTCTGCTTGGGGCTACTTCAATAGCACACAAACCATAGCGATAGTACTTGTAACTACATTATTGTGCCAAGTTTCAAAGAGCTAGCACAAACCGTGTTTGATTTAGAGTTCCAACTACATGTATCCATATAGGAGAAAACAGAGTGAAACCTAAACATGAAAACGGTTACTGCAAAGGAACGGTTTAACCTAGAAGAACGAAATTTGGTGAGCCAAGTGGGATTGGTGTCCTGATCATTAAATGGAAGTATCATCAAGATTGGGTGAAAAAATGTTTGCTGAGATTTTCAGGAAACTCGCAGTTTTTTGGAAGCCTGGCAACCCCTTTCTATGAAAGGGATTCTCGTCAGTCTCTGCTTGGGGCTACTTCAATAGCACACAAACCATAGGGATAGAACTTGGAACTACATTATTGTGCCAAGTTTCAAAGAGCTAGCACAAACCGTGTTTGATTTAGAGTTCCAACTACATGTATCCATATAGGAGAAAACAGAGTGAAACCTAAACATGAAAACGGTTACTGCAAAGGAACGGTTTAACCAAGAAGAACGAAATTTAGTGAGCCAAGTGAGATTCGTGTACTGATCACTACCTGCAAGTATCATCAAGTTTGGGTGAAAAAAATGATTGCTGAGATTTCAGGAAACTCGCAGTTTTTTGGAAGCCTGGCAACCCCTTTCAATGAAAGTGATTCTCGTCAGTCTCTGCTTGGGGCTACTTCAATAGCACACAAACCATAGCGATAGAACTTGGAACTACATTATTGTGCCAAGTTTCAAAGAGCTAGCACAAACCGTGTTTGATTTAGAGTTCCAACTACATGTATCCATATAGGAGAAAACAGAGTGAAACCTAAACATGAAAACGGTTTACTGCAAAGGAACGGTTTAACCTAGAAGAACGAAATTTAGTGAGCCAAGTGAGATTCGTGTCCAGATCACTACCTGCAAGTATCAACAAGATTGGGTGAAAAAATGTTTGCTGAGATTTCAGGAAACTCGCAGTTTTTTGGAAGCCTGGCAACCCCTTTCAATTAAAGGGATTCTCGTCAGTCTGTGCTTGGGGCTACATCAATAGCACGCAAACCATAGCGATAGAACTTGGAACTACATTATTGTGCCAAGTTTCAAAGAGCTAGCACAAACCGTGTTTGATTTAGAGTTCCAACTACATGTATCCATATAGGAGAAAACAGAGTGAAAACCTAAACATGAAAACGGTTACTGCAAAGGAATGGTTTAACCTAGAAGAACGAAATTTGGTGAGCAAAGTGGGATTGGTGTACTGATTACTACCTGCAAGTATCATCAAGATTGGGTGAAAAAATGTTTGCTGAGATTTCAGGAAACTCGTAGTATTTTGGAAGCTTGGCAACCCCTTTCAATGAAAGTGATTCTCGTCAGTCTCTGCTTGGGGCTACTTCAATAGCACACAAACCATAGCGATAGAACTTGGAACTACATTATTGTGCCAAGTTTCAAAGAGCTAGCACAAACCGTGTTTGATTTAGAGTTCCAACTACATGTATCCATATAGGAGAAAACAGAGTGAAACCTAAACATGAAAACGGTTACTGCAAAGGAACGGTTTAACCTAAAAGAACGAAATTTAGTGAGCCAAGTGAGATTCGTGTACTGATCACTACCTGCAAGTATCATCACGATTGGGTGAAGAAATGTTTGCTGAGATTTCAGGAAACTCGCAGTTTTTTGGAAGCCTGGCAACCCCTTTCTATGAAAGGGATTCTCGTCAGTCTCTGCTTGGGGCTACTTCAATAGCACACAAACCATAGCGATAGAACTTGGAACTACATGAATGTGCCAAGTTTCAAAGAGCTAGCACAAACCGTGTTTGATTTAGAGTTCCAACTACATGTATCCATATAGGAGAAAACAGAGTGAAACCTAAACATGAAAACGGTTACTGCAAAGGAACGGTTTAACCTAGAAGAAAGAAATTTAGTGAGCCAAGTGAGATTCGTGTACTGATCACTACCTGCAAGTATCATCAAGATTGGGGTGAAAAAATGTTTGCTGAGATTTCAGGAAACTCGCAGTATTTTGGAAGCTTGGCAACCCCTTTCAATGAAAGTGATTCTCGTCAGTCTCTGCTTGGGGCTACTTCAATAGCACACAAACCATAGCGATAGAACTTGGAACTACATCATTGTGCCAAGTTTCAAAGAGCTAGCACAAACCGTGTTTGATTTAGAGTTCCAACTACATGTATCCATATAGGAGAAAACAGAGTGAAACCTAAACATGAAAACGGTTACTGCAAAGGAACGGTTTAACCTAGAAGAACGAAATTTGGTGAGCCAAGTGGGATTGGTGTCCTGATCAAAATGGAAGTATCATCAAGACTGGGTGAAAAAATGTTTGACTGAGATTTCAGGAATACTCGCAGTTTTTTGGAAGCCTGGCAACCCCTTTCTATGAAAGGGATTCTCGTCAGTCTCTGCTTGGGGCTACTTCAATAGCACACAAACCATAGTGATAGAACTTGGAACTACATTATTGTGCCAAGTTTCAAAGAGCTAGCACAAACCGTGTTTGATTTAGAGTTCCAACTACATGTATCCATATAGGAGAAAACAGAGTGAAACCTAAACATGAAAACGGTTACTGCAAAGGAACGGTTTAACCAAGAAGAACGAAATTTAGTGAGCCAAGTGAGATTCGTGTACTGATCACTACCTGCAAGTATCATCAAGTTTGGGTGAAAAAATGATTGCTGAGATTTCAGGAAACTCGCAGTTTTCTGGAAGCCTGGCAACCCCTTTCAATGAAAGTGATTCTCGTCTGTCTCTGCTTGGGGCTACTTCAATAGCACACAAACCATAGCGATAGAACTTGGAAGTACATTATTGTGCCAAGTTTCAAAGAGCTAGCACAAACCGTGTTTGATTTAGAGTTCCAAATATATGTATCCATATAGGAGAAAACAGAGTGAAACCTAAACATGAAAACGGTTACTGCAAAGGAACGGTTTAACCTAGAAGAACGAAATTTAGTGAGCCAAGTGAGATTCGTGTACAGATCACTACCTGCAAGTATCAACAAGATTGGGTGAAAAAATGTTTACTGAGATTTCAGGAAACTCGCAGTTTTTTGGAAGCCTGGCAACCCCTTTCAATGAAAGGGATTCTCGTCAGTCTGTGCTTGGGGCTACTTCAATAGCACGCAAACCATAGTGATAGAACTTGGAACTACATTATTGTGCCAAGTTTCAAAGAGCTAGCACAAACCGTGTTTGAATTAGAGTTCCAACTACATGTATCCATATAGGAGAAAACAGAGTGAAACCTAAACATGAAAATGGTTACTGCAAAGGAACGGTTTAACCTAGAAGAACGAAATTTGGTGAGCCAAGTGGGATTGGTGTCCTGATCATTAAATGGAAGTATCATCAAGACTGGGTGAAAAAATGTTTGCTGAGATTTCAGGAAACTCGTAGTTTTTTGGAAGCTTGGCAACCCCTTTCAATGAAAGGGATTCTCGTCAGTCTCTGCTTGGGGCTACTTCAATAGCACACAAACCATAGCGATAGAACTTGGAACTACATTATTGTGCCAAGTTTCAAAGAGCTAGCACAAACCGTGTTTGATTTAGAGTTCCAACTACATGTATCCATATAGGAGAAAACAGAGTGAAACCTAAACATGAAAACGGTTACTGCAAAGGAACGGTTTAACCTAGAAAAACGAAATTTGGTGAGCCAAGTGGGATTGGTGTACTGATCATTAAATGGAAGTATCATCAAGATTGGGTGAAAAAATGTTTGCTGAGATTTCAGGAAACTCGCAGTTTTTTGCAAGCTTGGCAACCCCTTTCAATGAAAGGGATTCTCATCAGTCTCTGCTTGGGGCTACTTCAATAGCACACAAACCATAGCGATAGAACTTGGAACTACATTATTGTGCCAAGTTTCAAAGAGCTAGCACAAACCGTGTTTGATTTAGAGGTCCAACTACATGTATCCATATAGGAGAAAACAGAGTGAAACCTAAACATGAAAACGGTTACTGTAAAGGAACGGTTTAACCTAGAAGAACGAAATTTGTTGAGCCAAGTGAGATTCGTGTACTGATCACTACCTGCAAGGATCATCAAGATTGGGTGAAAAAACGTTTGCTGAGATTTCAGGAAACTCGCAGTTTTTTGCAAGCTTGGCAACACCTTTCAAAGAAAGGGATTCTCGTCAGTCTCTGCTTGGGGCTACTTCAATAGCACACAAACCATAGCGATAGAACTTGGAACTACATTATTGTGCCAAGTTTCAAAGAGCTAGCACAAACCGTGTTTGATTTAGAGTTCCAACTACATGTATCCATATAGGAGAAAACAGAGTGAAACCTAAACATGAAAACGGTTACTGCAAAGGAACGGTTTAACTAGAAGAACGAAATTTGGTGAGCCAAGTTGGATTGGTGTCCTGATCATTAAATGGAAGTATCATCAAGATTGGGTGAAAAAATGTTTGCTGAGATTTCAGGAAACTCGCAGTTTTTTGGAAGCCTGGCAACCCCTTTCAATGAAAGTGATTCTCGTCAGTCTCTGCTTGGGGCTACTTCAATAGCACACAAACCATAGCGATAGAACTTGGAACTACATGATTGTGCCAAGTTTCAAAGAGCTAGCACAAACCGTGTTTGATTAGAGTTCCAACTACATGTATCCATATAGGAGAAAACAGAGTGAAACCTAAACATGAAACCGGTTACTGCAAAGGAACAGTTTAACCTAGAAGAACGAAATTTAGTGAGCCAAGTGAGATTCGTGTACTGATCACTACCTGCAAGTATCATCAAGATTGGGTGAAAAAATGTTTGCTGAGATTTCAGGAAACTCGCAGTATTTTGGAAGCTTGGCAACCCTTTCAATGAAAGTGATTCTCGTCAGTCTCTGCTTGGGGCTACTTCAATAGCACACAAACCATAGCGATAGAACTTGGAAGTACATCATTGTGCCAAGTTTCAAAGAGCTAGCACAAACCGTGTTTGATTTAGAGTTCCAACTACATGTATCCATATAGGAGAAAACAGAGTGAAACCTAAACATGAAAACGGTTACTGCAAAGGAAGGTTTAACCTAGAAGAACGAAATTTGGTGAGCCAAGTGGGTTGGTGTACTGATCATTAAATGGAAGTATCATCAAGATTGGGTGAAAAAATGTTTGCTGAGATTTCAGGAAACTCGCAGTTTTTTGCAAGCTTGGCAACCCCTTTCAATGAAGGGATTCTCGTCAGTCTCTGCTTGGGGCTACTTCAATAGCACACAATCCATAGCGATAGAACTTGGAACTACATGATTGTGCCAAGTTTCAAAGAGCTAGCACAAACCGTGTTTGATTTAGAGTTCCAACTACATGTATCCATATAGGAGAAAACAGAGTGAAACCTAAACATGAAAACGGTTACTGTAAAGGAACGGTTTAACTAGAAGAACGAAATTTGGTGAGCCAAGTGAGATTCGTGTACTGATCACTACCTGCAAGTATCATCAAGATTGGGTGAAAAAATGTTTGCTGAGATTTCAGGAAACTCGCAGTTTTTTGCAAGCTTGGCAACCCCTTTCAAAGAAAGTGATTCTCGTCAGTCTCTGCTTGGGGCTACTTCAATAGCACACAAACCATAGCGATAGAACTTGGAACTACATTATTGTGCCAAGTTTCAAAGAGCTAGCACAAACCGTGTTTGATTTAGAGGTCCAACTACATGTATCCATATAGGAGAAAACAGAGTGAAACCTAAACATGAAAACGGTTACTGCAAAGGAACGGTTTAACCTAGAAGAACGAAATTTAGTGAGCCAAGTGAGATTCGTGTACAGATCACTACCTGCAAGTATCAACAAGATTGGGTGAAAAAATGTTTGCTGAGATTTCAGGAAACTCGCAGTTTTTTGGAAGCCTGGCAACCCCTTTCAATTAAAGGGATTCTCGTCAGTCTGTGCTTGGGGCTACTTCAATAGCACGCAAACCATAGTGATAGAACGTGGAACTACATTATTGTGCCAAGTTTCAAAGAGCTAGCACAAACCGTGTTTGATTTAGAGTTCCAACTACATGTATCCATATAGGAGAAAACAGAGTGAAACCTAAACATGAAAACGGTTACTGCAAAGGAACGGTTTAACCTAGAAGAACGAAATTTGGTGAGCCAAGTGGGATTGGTGTACTGATCATTAAATGGAAGTATCATCAAGATTGGGTGAATAAATGTTTGCTGAGATTTCAGGAAACTCGTAGTTTTTTGGAAGCCTGGCAACCCCTTTCAATGAAAGGGATTCTCGTCAGTCTCTGCTTGGGGCTACTTCAATAGCACACAAACCATAGCGATAGTACTTGGAACTACATTATTGTGCCAAGTTTCAAAGAGCTAGCACAAACCATGTTTGATTTAGTGTTCCAACTACATGTATCCATATAGGAGAAAACAGAGTGAAACCTAAACATGAAAACGGTTACTGCAAAGGAACGGTTTAACATAGAAGAACGAAATTTGGTGAGCCAAGTGGGATTGGTGTCCTGATCATTAAATGGAAGTATCATCGAGACTGGGTGAAAAAATGTTTGCTGAGATTTCAGGAAACTCGCAGTTTTTTGGAAGCCTGGCAACCCCTTTCAATGAAAGTGATTTTCGTAAGTCTCTGCTTGGGGCTACTTCAATAGCACACAAACCATAGCGATAGTACTTGGAACTACATTATTGTGCCAAGTTTCAAGGAGCTAGCACAAACCGTGTTTGATTTAGAGTTCCAACTACATGTATCCATATAGGAGAAAACAGAGTGAAACCTAAACATGAAAACGGTTACTGCAAAGGAATGGTTTAACCTAGAAGAACGAAATTTGGTGAGCCAAGTGGGATTGGTGTCCTGATCATTAAATGGAAGTATCATCAAGACTGGGTGAAAAAATGTTTGCTGAGATTTCAGGAAACTCGCAGTTTTTTGGAAGCCTGGCAACCCCTTTCAATGAAAGTGATTCTCGTCAGTCTCTGCTTGGGGCTACTTCAATAGCACACAAACCATAGCGATAGAACTTGGAACTACATTATTGTGCCAAGTTTCAAAGAGCTAGCACAAACCGTGTTTGATTTAGAGTTCCAACTACATGTATCCATATAGGAGAAAACAGAGTGAAACCTAAACATGAAAACGGTTACTGCAAAGGAACGGTTTAACCTAGAAGAACGAAATTTGGTGAGCCAAGTGGGATTGGTGTCCTGATCATTAAATGGAAGTATCATCAAGACTGGGTGAAAAAATGTTTGCTGAGATTTCAGGAAACTCGCAGTTTTTTGGAAGCCTGGCAACCCCTTTCAATGAAAGTGATTCTCGTCAGTCTCTGCTTGGGGCTACTTCAATAGCACACAAACCATAGCGATAGAACTGGAACTACATTATTGTGCCAAGTTTCAAAGAGCTAGCACAAACCGTGTTTGATTTAGAGTTCCAACTACATGTATCCATATAGGAGAAAACAGAGTGAAACCTAAACATGAAAACGGTTACTGCACAGGAACGGTTTAACCTAGAAGAACGAAATTTAGTGAGCCAAGTGAGATTCGTGTACTGATCACTACCTGCAAGTATCATCAAGTTTGGGTGAAAAAATGATTGCTGAGATTTCAGGAAACTCGCAGTTTTTTGGAAGCCTGGCAACCCCTTTCAATGAAAGTGATTCTCGTCAGTCTCTGCTTGGGGCTACTTCAATAGCACACAAACCATAGCGATAGAACTTGGAACTACATTATTGTGCCAAGTTCAAAGAGATAGCACAAACCGTGTTTGATTTAGAGGTCCAACGACATGTATCCATATAGGAGAAAACAGAGTGAAACCTAAACATGAAAACGGTTACTGCAAAGGAACGGTTTAACCTAGAAGAACGAAATTTAGTGAGCCAAGTGAGATTCGTGTACAGATCACTACCTGCAAGTATCAACAAGATTGGGTGAAAAAATATTTGCTGAGATTTCAGGAAACTCGCAGTTTTTTGGAAGCCTGGCAACCCCTTTCAATGAAAGGGATTCACGTCAGTCTGTGCTTGGGGCTACTTCAATAGCACGCAAACCATAGTGATAGAACTTGGAACTACATTATTGTGCCAAGTTTCAAAGAGCTAGCACAAACCGTGTTTGATTTAGAGTTCCAACTACATGTATCCATATAGGAGAAAACAGAGTGAAACCTAAACATGAAAACGGTTACTGCAAAGGAACGGTTTAACCTAGAAGAACGAAATTTGGTGAGCCAAGTGGGATTGGTGTACTGATCATTAAATGGAAGTATCATCAAGATTGGGTGAATAAATGTTTGCTGAGATTTCAGGAAACTCGTAGTTTTTTGCAACCTTGGCAACCCCTTTCAATGAAAGGGATTCTCGTCAGTCTCTGCTTGGGGCTACTTCAATAGCACACAAACCATAGCGATAGTACTTGGAACTACATTATTGTGCCAAGTTTCAAAGAGCTAGCACAAACCATGTTTGATTTAGAGTTCCAACTACATGTATCCATATAGGAGAAAACAGAGTGAAACCTAAACATGAAAACGGTTACTGCAAAGGAACGGTTTAACCTAGAAGAACGAAATTTGGTGAGCCAAGTGGGATTGGTGTCCTGATCATTAAATGGAAGTATCATCGAGACTGGGTGAAAAAATGTTTGCTGAGATTTCTGGAAACTCGCAGTTTTTTGGAAGCCTGGCAACCCCTTTCAATGAAAGTGATTCTCGTAAGTCTCTGCTTGGGGCTACTTCAATAGCACACAAACCATAGCGATAGTACTTGGAAATACATTATTGTGCCAAGTTTCAAAGAGCTAGCACAAACCGTGTTTGATTTAGAGTTCCAACTACATGTATCCATATAGGAGAAAACAGAGTGAAACCTAAACATGAAAACGGTTACTGCAAAGGAACGGTTTAACCTAGAAGAACGAAATTTGGTGAGCCAAGTGGGATTGGTGTCCTGATCATTAAATGGAAGTATCATCAAGACTGGGTGAAAAAATGTTTGCTGAGATTTCAGGAAACTCGCAGTTTTTTGGAAGCCTGGCAACCCCTTTCAATGAAAGTGATTCTCGTTCAGTCTCTGCTTGGGGCTACTTCAATAGCACACAAACCATAGCGATAGAACTTGGAACTACATGATTGTGCCAAGTTTCAAAGAGCTAGCACAAACCGTGTTTTGATTTAGAGTTCCAACTACATGTATCCATATAGGAGAAAACAGAGTGAAACCTAAACATGAAAACGGTTACTGCAAAGGAACAGTTTAACCTAGAAGAACGAAATTTAGTGAGCCAAGTGAGATTCGTGTACTGATCACTACCTGCAAGTATCATCAAGATTTGGGTGAAAAAATGTTTGCTGAGATTTCAGGAAACTCGCAGTATTTTGGAAGCTTGGCAACCCCTTTCAATGAAAGTGATTCTCGTCAGTCTCTGCTTGGGGCTACTTCAATAGCACACAAACCATAGCGATAGAACTTGGAAGTACATCATTGTGCCAAGTTTCAAAGAGCTAGCACAAACCGTGTTTGATTTAGAGTTCCAACTACATGTATCCATATAGGAGAAAACAGAGTGAAACCTAAACATGAAAACGGTTACTGCAAAGGAACGGTTTAACCTAGAAGAACGAAATTTGGTGAGCCAAGTGGGATTGGTGTACTGATCATTAAATGGAAGTATCATCAAGATTGGGGTGAAAAAATGTTTGCTGAGATTTCAGGAAACTCGCAGTTTTTTGCAAGCTTGGCAACCCCTTTCAATGAAAGGGATTCTCGTCTCTGCTTGGGGCTACTTCAATAGCACACAATCCATAGCGATAGAACTTGGAACTACATGATTGTGCCAAGTTTCAAAGAGCTAGCACAAACCGTGTTTGATTTAGAGTTCCAACTACATGTATCCATATAGGAGAAAACAGAGTGAAACCTAAACATGAAAACGGTTACTGTAAAGGAACGGTTTAACCTAGAAGAACGAAATTTGGTGAGCCAAGTGAGATTCGTGTACTGATCACTACCTGCAAGTATCATCAAGATTGGGTGAAAAAATGTTTGCTGAGATTTCAGGAAACTCGCAGTTTTTTGCCAGCTTGGCAACCCCTTTCAAAAAAGGGATTCTCGTCAGTCTCTGCTTGGGGCTACTTCAATAGCACACAAATCATAGCGATAGAACTTGGAACTACATTATTGTGCCAAGTTTCAAAGAGCTAGCACAAACCGTGTTTGATTTAGAGTTCCAACTACATGTATCCATATAGGAGAAAACAGAGTGAAACCTAAACATGAAAACGGTTACTGCAAAGGAACGGTTTAACCTAGAAGAACGAAATTTGGTGAGCCAAGTGGGATTGGTGTCCTGATCATTAAATGGAAGTATCATCAAGACTGGGCGAAAAAATGTTTGCTGAGATTTCAGGAAACTCGCAGTTTTTTGGAAGCCTGGCAACCCCTATCTATGAAAGGGATTCTCGTCAGTCTCTGCTTGGGGCTACTTCAATAGCACACAAACCATAGCGATAGAACTTGGAACTACATTATTGTGCCAAGTTTCAAAGAGCTAGCACAAACCGTGTTTGATTTAGAGTTCCAACTACATGTATCCATATAGGAGAAAACAGAGTGAAACCTAAACATGAAAACGGTTACTGCACAGGAACGGTTTAACCTAGAAGAACGAAATTTAGTGAGCCAAGTGAGATCCGTGTACTGATCACTACCTGCAAGTATCATCAAGTTTGGGTGAAAAAATGATTGCTGAGATTTCAGGAAACTCGCAGTTTTTTGGAAGCCTGGCAACCCCTTTCAATGAAAGTGATTCTCGTCAGTCTCTTCTTGGGGCTACTTCAATAGCACACAAACCATAGCGATAGAACTTGGAACTACATTATTGTGCCAAGTTTCAAAGAGCTAGCACAAACCGTGTTTGATTTAGAGGTCCAACTACATGTATCCATATAGGAGAAAACAGAGTGAAACCTAAACATGAAAACGGTTACTGCAAAGGAATGGTTTAACCTAGAAGAACGAAATTTAGTGAGCCAAGTGAGATTCGTGTACAGATCACTACCTGCAAGTATCAACAAGATTGGGTGAAAAAATGTTTGCTGAGATTTCAGGAAACTCGCAGTTTTTTGGAAGCCTGGCAACCCCTTTCAATGAAAGGGATTCTCGTCAGTCTGTGCTTGGGGCTACTTCAATAGCACGCAAACCATAGCGATAGAACTTGGAACTACATTATTGTGCCAAGTTTCAAAGAGCTAGCACAAACCGTGTTTGATTTAGAGTTCCAACTACATGTATCCATATAGGAGAAAACAGAGTGAAACCTAAACATGAAAACGGTTACTGCAAAGGAATGGTTTAACCTAGAAGAACGAAATTTGGTGAGCAAAGTGGGATTGGTGTACTGATCACTACCTGCAAGTATCATCAAGATTGGGTGAAAAAATGTTTGCTGAGATTTCAGGAAACTCGTAGTATTTTGGAAGCTTGGCAACCCCTTTCAATGAAAGTGATTCTCGTCATTCTCTGCTTGGGGCTACTTCAATAGCACACAAACCATAGCGATAGAACTTGGAACTACATTATTGTGCCAAGTTTCAAAGAGCTAGCACAAACCGTGTTTGAATTAGAGTTCCAACTACATGTATCCATATAGGAGAAAACAGAGTGAAACCTAAACATGAAAATGGTTACTGCAAAGGAACGGTTTAACCTAGAAGAACGAAATTTGGTGAGCCAAGTGGGATTGGTGTCCTGATCATTAAATGGAAGTATCATCAAGACTGGGTGAAAAAATGTTTGCTGAGATTTCAGGAAACTCGTAGTATTTTGCAAGCTTGGCAACCCCTTTCAATGAAAGGGATTCTCGTCAGTCTCTGCTTGGGGCTACTTCAATAGCACACAAACCATAGCGATAGAACTTGGAACTACATTATTGTGCCAAGTTTCAAAGAGCTAGCACAAACCGTGTTTGATTTAGAGTTCCAACTACATGTATCCATATAGGAGAAAACAGAGTGAAACCTAAACATGAAAACGGTTACTGCAAAGGAACGGTTTAACCTAGAAGAACGAAATTTGGTGAGCCAAGTGGGATTGGTGTACTGATCATTAAATGGAAGTATCATCAAGATTGGGTGAAAAAATGTTTGCTGAGATTTCAGGAAACTCGCAGTTTTTTGCAAGCTTGGCAACCCCTTTCAATGAAAGGGATTCTCATCAGTCTCTGCTTGGGGCTACTTCAATAGCACACAAACCATAGCGATAGAACTTGGAACTACATTATTGTGCCAAGTTTCAAAGAGCTAGCACAAACCGTGTTTGATTTAGAGGTCCAACTACATGTATCCATATAGGAGAAAACAGAGTGAAACCTAAACATGAAAACGGTTACTGTAAAGGAACGGTTTAACCTAGAAGAACGAAATTTGTTGAGCCAAGTGAGATTCGTGTACTGATCACTACCTGCAAGTATCATCAAGATTGGGTGAAAAAACGTTTGCTGAGATTTCAGGAAACTCGCAGTTTTTTGCAAGGTTGGCAACACCTTTCAAAGAAAGGGATTCTCGTCAGTCTCTGCTTGGGGCTACTTCAATAGCACACAAACCATAGCGATAGAACTTGGAACTACATTATTGTGCCAAGTTTCAAAGAGCTAGCACAAACCGTGTTTGATTTAGAGTTCCAACTACATGTATCCATATAGGAGAAAACAGAGTGAAACCTAAACATGAAAACGGTTACTGCAAAGGAACGGTTTAACCTAGAAGAACGAAATTTGGTGAGCCAAGTTGGATTGGTGTCCTGATCATTAAATGGAAGTATCATCAAGATTGGGTGAAAAAATGTTTGCTGAGATTTCAGGAAACTCGCAGTTTTTTGGAAGCCTGGCAACCCCTTTCAATGAAAGTGATTCTCGTCAGTCTCTGCTTGGGGCTACTTCAATAGCACACAAACCATAGCGATAGAACTTGGAACTACATGATTGTGCCAAGTTTCAAAGAGCTAGCACAAACCGTGTTTGATTTAGAGTTCCAACTACATGTATCCATATAGGAGAAAACAGAGTGAAACCTAAACATGAAACCGGTTACTGCAAAGGAACAGTTTAACCTAGAAGAACGAAATTTAGTGAGCCAAGTGAGATTCGTGTACTGATCACTACCTGCAAGTATCATCAAGATTGGGTGAAAAAATGTTTGCTGAGATTTCAGGAAACTCGCAGTATTTTGGAAGCTTGGCAACCCCTTTCAATGAAAGTGATTCTCGTCAGTCTCTGCTTGGGGCTACTTCAATAGCACACAAACCATAGCGATAGAACTTGGAAGTACATCATTGTGCCAAGTTTCAAAGAGCTAGCACAAACCGTGTTTGATTTAGAGTTCCAACTACATGTATCCATATAGGAGAAAACAGAGTGAAACCTAAACATGAAAACGGTTACTGCAAAGGAACGGTTTAACCTAGAAGAACGAAATTTGGTGAGCCAAGTGGGATTGGTGTACTGATCATTAAATGGAAGTATCATCAAGATTGGGTGAAAAAATGTTTGCTGAGATTTCAGGAAACTCGCAGTTTTTTGCAAGCTTGGCAACCCCTTTCAATGAAAGGGATTCTCGTCAGTCTCTGCTTGGGGCTACTTCAATAGCACACAATCCATAGCGATAGAACTTGGAACTACATGATTGTGCCAAGTTTCAAAGAGCTAGCACAAACCGTGTTTGATTTAGAGTTCCAACTACATGTATCCATATAGGAGAAAACAGAGTGAAACCTAAACATGAAAACGGTTACTGTAAAGGAACGGTTTAACCTAGAAGAACGAAATTTGGTGAGCCAAGTGAGATTCGTGTACTGATCACTACCTGCAAGTATCATCAAGATTGGGTGAAAAAATGTTTGCTGAGATTTCAGGAAACTCGCAGTTTTTTGCAAGCTTGGCAACCCCTTTCAAAGAAAGTGATTCTCGTCAGTCTCTGCTTGGGGCTACTTCAATAGCACACAAACCATAGCGATAGAACTTGGAACTACATTATTGTGCCAAGTTTCAAAGAGCTAGCACAAACCGTGTTTGATTTAGAGGTCCAACTACATGTATCCATATAGGAGAAAACAGAGTGAAACCTAAACATGAAAACGGTTACTGCAAAGGAACGGTTTAACCTAGAAGAACGAAATTTAGTGAGCCAAGTGAGATTCGTGTACAGATCACTACCTGCAAGTATCAACAAGATTGGGTGAAAAAATGTTTGCTGAGATTTCAGGAAACTCGCAGTTTTTTGGAAGCCTGGCAACCCCTTTCAATGAAAGGGATTCTCGTCAGTCTGTGCTTGGGGCTACTTCAATAGCACGCAAACCATAGTGATAGAACGTGGAACTACATTATTGTGCCAAGTTTCAAAGAGCTAGCACAAACCGTGTTTGATTTAGAGTTCCAACTACATGTATCCATATAGGAGAAAACAGAGTGAAACCTAAACATGAAAACGGTTACTGCAAAGGAACGGTTTAACCTAGAAGAACGAAATTTGGTGAGCCAAGTGGGATTGGTGTACTGATCATTAAATGGAAGTATCATCAAGATTGGGTGAATAAAAGTTTGCTGAGATTTCAGGAAACTCGTAGTTTTTTGCAAGCTTGGCAACCCCTTTCAATGAAAGGGATTCTCGTCAGTCTCTGCTTGGGGCTACTTCAATAGCACACAAACCATAGCGATAGTACTTGGAACTACATTATTGTGCCAAGTTTCAAAGAGCTAGCACAAACCATGTTTGATTTAGTGTTCCAACTACATGTATCCATATAGGAGAAAACAGAGTGAAACCTAAACATGAAAACGGTTACTGCAAAGGAACAGTTTAACATAGAAGAACGAAATTTGGTGAGCCAAGTGGGATTGGTGTCCTGATCATTAAATGGAAGTATCATCGAGACTGGGTGAAAAAATGTTTGCTGAGATTTCAGGAAACTCGCAGTTTTTTGGAAGCCTGGCAACCCCTTTCAATGAAAGTGATTTTCGTAAGTCTCTGCTTGGGGCTACTTCAATAGCACACAAACCATAGCGATAGTACTTCGAACTACATTATTGTGCCAAGTTTCAAAGAGCTAGCACAAACCGTGTTTGATTTAGAGTTCCAACTACATGTATCCATATAGGAGAAAACAGAGTGAAACCTAAACATGAAAACGGTTACTGCAAAGGAATGGTTTAACCTAGAAGAACGAAATTTGGTGAGCCAAGTGGGATTGGTGTCCTGATCATTAAATGGAAGTATCATCAAGACTGGGTGAAAAAATGTTTGCTGAGATTTCAGGAAACTCGCAGTTTTTTGGAGGCCTGGCAACCCCTTTCAATGAAAGTGATTCTCGTCAGTCTCTGCTTGGGGCTACTTCAATAGCACACAAACCATAGCGATAGAACTTGGAACTACATTATTGTGCCAAGTTTCAAAGAGCTAGCACAAACCGTGTTTGATTTAGAGTTCCAACTACATGTATCCATATAGGAGAAAACAGAGTGAAACCTAAACATGAAAACGGTTACTGCAAAGGAACGGTTTAACCTAGAAGAACGAAATTTGGTGAGCCAAGTGGGATTGGTGTCCTGATCATTAAATGGAAGTATCATCAAGACTGGGTGAAAAAATGTTTGCTGAGATTTCAGGAAACTCGCAGTTTTTTGGAAGCCTGGCAACCCCTTTCAATGAAAGTGATTCTCGTCAGTCTCTGCTTGGGGCTACTTCAATAGCACACAAACCATAGCGATAGAACTTGGAACTACATTATTGTGCCAAGTTTCAAAGAGCTAGCACAAACCGTGTTTGATTTAGAGTTCCAACTACATGTATCCATATAGGAGAAAACAGAGTGAAACCTAAACATGAAAACGGTTACTGCACAGGAACGGTTTAACCTAGAAGAACGAAATTTAGTGAGCCAAGTGAGATTCGTGTACTGATCACTACCTGCAAGTATCATCAAGTTTGGGTGAAAAAATGATTGCTGAGATTTCAGGAAACTCGCAGTTTTTTGGAAGCCTGGCAACCCCTTTCAATGAAAGTGATTCTCGTCAGTCTCTGCTTGGGGCTACTTCAATAGCACACAAACCATAGCGATAGAACTTGGAACTACATTATTGTGCCAAGTTTCAAAGAGATAGCACAAACCGTGTTTGATTTAGAGGTCCAACTACATGTATCCATATAGGAGAAAACAGAGTGAAACCTAAACATGAAAACGGTTACTGCAAAGGAACGGTTTAACCTAGAAGAACGAAATTTAGTGAGCCAAGTGAGATTCGTGTACAGATCACTACCTGCAAGTATCAACAAGATTGGGTGAAAAAATGTTTGCTGAGATTTCAGGAAACTCGCAGTTTTTTGGAAGCCTGGCAACCCCTTTCAATGAAAGGGATTCACGTCAGTCTGTGCTTGGGGCTACTTCAATAGCACGCAAACCATAGTGATAGAACTTGGAACTACATTATTGTGCCAAGTTTCAAAGAGCTAGCACAAACCGTGTTTGATTTAGAGTTCCAACTACATGTATCCATATAGGAGAAAACAGAGTGAAACCTAAACATGAAAACGGTTACTGCAAAGGAACGGTTTAACCTAGAAGAACGAAATTTGGTGAGCCAAGTGGGATTGGTGTACTGATCATTAAATGGAAGTATCATCAAGATTGGGTGAATAAATGTTTGCTGAGATTTCAGGAAACTCGTAGTTTTTTGCAAGCTTGGCAACCCCTTTCAATGAAAGGGATTCTCGTCAGTCTCTGCTTGGGGCTACTTCAATAGCACACAAACCATAGCGATAGTACTTGGAACTACATTATTGTGCCAAGTTTCAAAGAGCTAGCACAAACCATGTTTGATTTAGAGTTCCAACTACATGTATCCATATAGGAGAAAACAGAGTGAAACCTAAACATGAAAACGGTTACTGCAAAGGAACGGTTTAACCTAGAAGAACGAAATTTGGTGAGCCAAGTGGGATTGGTGTCCTGATCATTAAATGGAAGTATCATCGAGACTGGGTGAAAAAATGTTTGCTGAGATTTCTGGAAACTCGCAGTTTTTTGGAAGCCTGGCAACCCCTTTCAATGAAAGTGATTCTCGTAAGTCTCTGCTTGGGGCTACTTCAATAGCACACAAACCATAGCGATAGTACTTGGAACTACATTATTGTGCCAAGTTTCAAAGAGCTAGCACAAACCGTGTTTGATTTAGAGTTCCAACTACATGTATCCATATAGGAGAAAACAGAGTGAAACCTAAACATGAAAACGGTTACTGCAAAGGAACGGTTTAACCTAGAAGAACGAAATTTGGTGAGCCAAGTGGGATTGGTGTCCTGATCATTAAATGGAAGTATCATCAAGACTGGGTGAAAAAATGTTTGCTGAGATTTCAGGAAACTCGCAGTTTTTTGGAAGCCTGGCAACCCCTTTCAATGAAAGTGATTCTCGTCAGTCTCTGCTTGGGGCTACTTCAATAGCACACAAACCATAGCGATAGAACTTGGAACTACATGATTGTGCCAAGTTTCAAAGAGCTAGCACAAACCGTGTTTGATTTAGAGTTCCAACTACATGTATCCATATAGGAGAAAACAGAGTGAAACCTAAACATGAAAACGGTTACTGCAAAGGAACAGTTTAACCTAGAAGAACGAAATTTAGTGAGCCAAGTGAGATTCGTGTACTGATCACTACCTGCAAGTATCATCAAGATTGGGTGAAAAAATGTTTGCTGAGATTTCAGGAAACTCGCAGTATTTTGGAAGCTTGGCAACCCCTTTCAATGAAAGTGATTCTCGTCAGTCTCTGCTTGGGGCTACTTCAATAGCACACAAACCATAGCGATAGAACTTGGAACTACATCATTGTGCCAAGTTTCAAAGAGCTAGCACAAACCGTGTTTGATTTAGAGTTCCAACTACATGTATCCATATAGGAGAAAACAGAGTGAAACCTAAACATGAAAACGGTTACTGCAAAGGAACGGTTTAACCTAGAAGAACGAAATTTGGTGAGCCAAGTGGGATTGGTGTACTGATCATTAAATGGAAGTATCATCAAGATTGGGTGAAAAAATGTTTGCTGAGATTTCAGGAAACTCGCAGTTTTTTGCAAGCTTGGCAACCCCTTTCAATGAAAGGGATTCTCGTCAGTCTCTGCTTGGGGCTACTTCAATAGCACACAATCCATAGCGATAGAACTTGGAACTACATGATTGTGCCAAGTTTCAAAGAGCTAGCACAAACCGTGTTTGATTTAGAGTTCCAACTACATGTATCCATATAGGAGAAAACAGAGTGAAACCTAAACATGAAAACGGTTACTGTAAAGGAACGGTTTAACCTAGAAGAACGAAATTTGGTGAGCCAAGTGAGATTCGTGTACTGATCACTACCTGCAAGTATCATCAAGATTGGGTGAAAAAATGTTTGCTGAGATTTCAGGAAACTCGCAGTTTTTTGCCAGCTTGGCAACCCCTTTCAAAAAGGGATTCTCGTCAGTCTCTGCTTGGGGCTACTTCAATAGCACACAAATCATAGCGATAGAACTTGGAACTACATTATTGTGCCAAGTTTCAAAGAGCTAGCACAAACCGTGTTTGATTTAGAGTTCCAACTACATGTATCCATATAGGAGAAAACAGAGTGAAACCTAAACATGAAAACGGTTACTGCAAAGGAACGGTTTAACCTAGAAGAACGAAATTTGGTGAGCCAAGTGGGATTGGTGTCCTGATCATTAAATGGAAGTATCATCAAGACTGGGTGAAAAAATGTTTGCTGAGATTTCAGGAAACTCGCAGTTTTTTGGAAGCCTGGCAACCCCTATCTATGAAAGGGATTCTCGTCAGTCTCTGCTTGGGGCTACTTCAATAGCACACAAACCATAGCGATAGAACTTGGAACTACATTATTGTGCCAAGTTTCAAAGAGCTAGCACAAACCGTGTTTGATTTAGAGTTCCAACTACATGTATCCATATAGGAGAAAACAGAGTGAAACCTAAACATGAAAACGGTTACTGCACAGGAACGGTTTAACCTAGAAGAACGAAATTTAGTGAGCCAAGTGAGATCCGTGTACTGATCACTACCTGCAAGTATCATCAAGTTTGGGTGAAAAAATGATTGCTGAGATTTCAGGAAACTCGCAGTTTTTTGGAAGCCTGGCAACCCCTTTCAATGAAAGTGATTCTCGTCAGTCTCTGCTTGGGGCTACTTCAATAGCACACAAACCATAGCGATAGAACTTGGAACTACATTATTGTGCCAAGTTTCAAAGAGCTAGCACAAACCGTGTTTGATTTAGAGGTCCAACTACATGTATCCATATAGGAGAAAACAGAGTGAAACCTAAACATGAAAACGGTTACTGCAAAGGAACGGTTTAACCTAAAAGAACGAAATTTAGTGAGCCAATTGAGATTCGTGTACTGATCACTACCTGCAAGTATCATCACGATTGGGTGAAGAAATGTTTGCTGAGATTTCAGGAAACTAGTAGTATTTTGGAAGCCTGGCAACCCCTTTCTATGAAAGGGATTCTCGTCAGTCTCTGCTTGGGGCTACTTCAATAGCACACAAACCATAGCGATAGAACTTGGAACTACATGATTGTGCCAAGTTTCAAAGAGCTAGCACAAACCGTGTTTGATTTAGAGTTCCAACTACATGTATCCATATAGGAGAAAACAGAGTGAAACCTAAACATGAAAACGGTTACTGCAAAGGAACGGTTTAACCTAGAAGAACGAAATTTGGTGAGCCAAGTGGGATTGGTGTCCTGATCATTAAATGGAAGTATCATCAAGATTGGGTGAAAAAATGTTTGCTGAGATTTCAGGAAACTCGTAGTTTTTTGGAAGCTTGGCAACCCCTTTCAATGAAAGGGATTCTCCTCAGTCTCTGCTTGGGGCTACTTCAATAGCACACAAACCATAGTGATAGAACTTGGAACTACATGATTGTGCCAAGTTTCAAAGAGCTAGCACAAACCGTGTTTGATTTAGAGTTCCAACTACATGTATCCATATAGGAGAAAACAGAGTGAAACCTAAACATGAAAACGGTTACTGGAAAGGAACGGTTTAACCTAGAAGAACGAAATTTGGTGAGCCAAGTGGGATTGGTGTACTGATCATTAAATGGAAGTATCATCAAGATTGGGTGAAAAAATGTTTGCTGAGTTTTCAGGAAACTCGTAGTTTTATTCAAGCTTGGCAACCCCTTTCAATGAAAGGGATTCTCGTCAGTCTCTGCTTGGGGCTACTTCAATAGCACACAAACCATAGCGATAGAACTTGGTACCACATTATTGTGCCAAGTTTCAAAGAGCTAGCACAAACCATGTTTGATTTAGAGTTCCAACTACATGTATCCATATAGGAGAAAACAGAGTGAAACCTAAACATGAAAACGGTTACTGCAAAGGAACGGTTTAACATAGAAGAACGAAATTTGGTGAGCCAAGTGGGATTGGTGTCCTGATCATTAAATGGAAGTATCATCAAGACTGGGTGAAAAAATGTTTGCTGAGATTTCAGGAAACTCGCAGTTTTTGGAAACCTGGCAACCCCTTTCAATGAAAGGGATTCTCGTCAGTCTCTGCTTGGGGCTACTTCAATAGCACACAAACCATAGCGATAGTACTTGGAACTACATTATTGTGCCAAGTTTCAAAGAGCTAGCACAAACCGTGTTTGATTTAGAGTTCCAAATACATGTATCCATATAGGAGAAAACAGAGTGAAACCTAAACATGAAAACGGTTACTGCAAAGGAACGGTTTAACCTAGAAGAACGAAATTTGGTGAGCCAAGTGGGATTGGTGTCCTGATCATTAAATGGAAGTATCATCAAGATTGGGGGAAAAAATGTTTGCTGAGATTTCAGGAAACTCGCAGTTTTTTGGAAGCCTGGCAACCCCTTTCTATGAAAGGGATTCTCGTCAGTCTCTGCTTGGGGCTACTTCAATAGCACACAAACCATAGCGATAGAACTTGGAACTACATTATTGTGCCAAGTTTCAAAGAGCTAGCACAAACCGTGTTTGATTTAGAGTTCCAACTACATGTATCCATATAGGAGAAAACAGAGTGAAACCTAAACATGAAAACGGTTAGTGCAAAGGAACGGTTTAACCAAGAAGAACGAAACTTAGTGAGCCAAGTGAGATTCGTGTACTGATCACTACCTGCAAGTATCATCAAGGTTGGGTGAAAAAATGATTGCTGAGATTTCAGGAAACTCGCAGTTTTTTGGAAGCCTGGCAACCCCTTTCAATGAAAGTGATTCTCGTCAGTCTCTGCTTGGGGCTACTTCAATAGCACACAAACCATAGCGATAGAACTTGGAACTACATGATTGTGCCAAGTTTCAAAGAGCTAGCACAAACCGTGTTTGATTTAGAGTTCCAACTACATGTATCCATATAGGAGAAAACAGAGTGAAACCTAAACATGAAAACGGTTACTGGAAAGGAACGGTTTAACCTAGAAGAACGAAATTTGGTGAGCCAAGTGGGATTGGTGTACTGATCATTAAATGGAAGTATCATCAAGATTGGGTGAAAAAATGTTTGCTGAGATTTCAGGAAACTCGTAGTTTTTTGCAAGCTTGGCAACCCCTTTCAATGAAAGGGATTCTCGTCAGTCTCTGCTTGGGGCTACTTCAATAGCACACAAACCATAGCGATAGAACTTGGAACCACATTATTGTGCCAAGTTTCAAAGAGCTAGCACAAACCATGTTTGATTTAGAGTTCCAACTACATGTATCCATATAGGAGAAAACAGAGTGAAACCTAAACATGAAAACGGTTACTGCAAAGGAACGGTTTAACATAGAAGAACGAAATTTGGTGAGCCAAGTGGGATTGGTGTCCTGATCATTAAATGGAAGTATCATCAAGACTGGGAGAAAAAATGTTTGCTGAGATTTCAGGAAACTCGCAGTTTTTTGGAAACCTGGCAACCCCTTTCAATGAAAGGGATTCTCGTCAGTCTCTGCTTGGGGCTACTTCAATAGCACACAAACCATAGCGATAGTACTTGGAACTACATTATTGTGCCAAGTTTCAAAGAGCTAGCACAAACCGTGTTTGATTTAGAGTTCCAACTACATGTATCCATATAGGAGAAAACAGAGTGAAACCTAAACATGAAAACGGTTACTGCAAAGGAACGGTTTAACCTAGAAGAACGAAATTTGGTGAGCCAAGTGGGATTGGTGTCCTGATCATTAAATGGAAGTATCATCAAGATTGGGGGAAAAAATGTTTGCTGAGATTTCAGGAAACTCGCAGTTTTTTGGAAGCCTGGCAACCCCTTTCTATGAAAGGGATTCTCGTCAGTCTCTGCTTGGGGCTACTTCAATAGCACACAAACCATAGCGATAGAACTTGGAACTACATTATTGTGCCAAGTTTCAAAGAGCTAGCACAAACCGTGTTTGATTTAGAGTTCCAACTACATGTATCCATATAGGAGAAAACAGAGTGAAACCTAAACATGAAAACGGTTAGTGCAAAGGAACGGTTTAACCAAGAAGAACGAAACTTAGTGAGCCAAGTGAGATTCGTGTACTGATCACTACCTGCAAGTATCATCAAGGTTGGGTGAAAAAATGATTGCTGAGATTTCAGGAAACTCGCAGTTTTTTGGAAGCCTGGCAACCCCTTTCAATGAAAGTGATTCTCGTCAGTCTCTGCTTGGGGCTACTTCAATAGCACACAAACCATAGCGATAGAACTTGGAACTACATGATTGTGCCAAGTTTCAAAGAGCTAGCACAAACCGTGTTTGATTTAGAGTTCCAACTACATGTATCCATATAGGAGAAAACAGAGTGAAACCTAAACATGAAAACGGTTACTGGAAAGGAACGGTTTAACCTAGAAGAACGAAATTTGGTGAGCCAAGTGGGATTGGTGTACTGATCATTAAATGGAAGTATCATCAAGATTGGGTGAAAAAATGTTTGCTGAGATTTCAGGAAACTCGTAGTTTTTTGCAAGCTTGGCAACCCCTTTCAATGAAAGGGATTCTCGTCAGTCTCTGCTTGGGGCTACTTCAATAGCACACAAACCATAGCGATAGAACTTGGAACCACATTATTGTGCCAAGTTTCAAAGAGCTAGCACAAACCATGTTTGATTTAGAGTTCCAACTACATGTATCCATATAGGAGAAAACAGAGTGAAACCTAAACATGAAAACGGTTACTGCAAAGGAACGGTTTAACATAGAAGAACGAAATTTGGTGAGCCAAGTGGGATTGGTGTCCTGATCATTAAATGGAAGTATCATCAAGACTGGGAGAAAAAATGTTTGCTGAGATTTCAGGAAACTCGCAGTTTTTTGGAAACCTGGCAACCCCTTTCAATGAAAGGGATTCTCGTCAGTCTCTGCTTGGGGCTACTTCAATAGCACACAAACCATAGCGATAGTACTTGGAACTACATTATTGTGCCAAGTTTCAAAGAGCTAGCACAAACCGTGTTTGATTTAGAGTTCCAACTACATGTATCCATATAGGAGAAAACAGAGTGAAACCTAAACATGAAAACGGTTACTGCAAAGGAACGGTTTAACCTAGAAGAACGAAATTTGGTGAGCCAAGTGGGATTGGTGTCCTGATCATTAAATGGAAGTATCATCAAGATTGGGGGAAAAAATGTTTGCTGAGATTTCAGGAAACTCGCAGTTTTTTGGAAGCCTGGCAACCCCTTTCTATGAAAGGGATTCTCGTCAGTCTCTGCTTGGGGCTACTTCAATAGCACACAAACCATAGCGATAGAACTTGGAACTACATTATTGTGCCAAGTTTCAAAGAGCTAGCACAAACCGTGTTTGATTTAGAGTTCCAACTACATGTATCCATATAGGAGAAAACAGAGTGAAACCTAAACATGAAAACGGTTACTGCAAAGGAACGGTTTAACCAAGAAGAACGAAATTTAGAGAGCCAAGTGAGATTCGTGTACTGATCACTACCTGCAAGTATCATCAAGTTTGGGTGAAAAAATGATTGCTGAGATTTCAGGAAACTCGCAGTTTTTTGGAAGCCTGGCAACCCCTTTCAATGAAAGTGATTCTCGTCAGTCTCTGCTTGGGGCTACTTCAATAGAACACAAACCATAGCGATAGAACTTGGAACTACATGATTGTGCCAAGTTTCAAAGAGCTAGCACAAACCGTGTTTGATTTAGAGTTCCAACTACATGTATCCATATAGGAGAAAACAGAGTGAAACCTAAACATGAAAACGGTTACTGCAAAGGAACGGTTTAACCTAGAAGAACGAAATTTGGTGAGCCAAGTGGGATTGGTGTACTGATCATTAAATGGAAGTATCATCAAGATTGGGTGAAAAAATGTTTGCTGAGATTTCAGGAAACTCGTAGTTTTTGGCAAGCTTGGCAACCCCTTTCAATGAAAGGGATTCTCGTCAGTCTCTGCTTGGGGCTACTTCAATAGCACACAAACCATAGCGATAGAACTTGGAACCACATTATTGTGCCAAGTTTCAAAGAGCTAGCACAAACCATGTTTGATTTAGAGTTCCAACTACATGTATCCATATAGGAGAAAACAGAGTGAAACCTAAACATGAAAACGGTTACTGCAAAGGAACGGTTTAACATAGAAGAACGAAATTTGGTGAGCCAAGTGGGATTGGTGTCCTGATCATTAAATGGAAGTATCATCAAGACTGGGAGAAAAAATGTTTGCTGAGATTTCAGGAAACTCGCAGTTTTTTGGAAACCTGGCAACCCCTTTCAATGAAAGGGATTCTCGTCAGTCTCTGCTTGGGGCTACTTCAATAGCACACAAACCATAGCGATAGTACTTGGAACTACATTATTGTGCCAAGTTTCAAAGAGCTAGCACAAACCGTGTTTGATTTAGAGTTCCAACTACATGTATCCATATAGGAGAAAACAGAGTGAAACCTAAACATGAAAACGGTTACTGCAAAGGAACGGTTTAACCTAGAAGAACGAAATTTGGTGAGCCAAGTGGGATTGGTGTCCTGATCATTAAATGGAAGTATCATCAAGACTGGGAGAAAAAATGTTTGCTGAGATTTCAGGAAACTCGTAGTTTTTTGGCAAGCTTGGCAACCCCTTTCAATGAAAGGGATTCTCGTCAGTCTCTGCTTGGGGCTACTTCAATAGCACACAAACCATAGCGATAGAACTTGGAACCACATTATTGTGCCAAGTTTCAAAGAGCTAGCACAAACCATGTTTGATTTAGAGTTCCAACTACATGTATCCATATAGGAGAAAACAGAGTGAAACCTAAACATGAAAACGGTTACTGCAAAGGAACGGTTTAACCAAGAAGAACGAAATTTAGTGAGCCAAGTGAGATTCGTGTACTGATCACTACCTGCAAGTATCATCAAGTTTGGGTGAAAAAATGATTGCTGAGATTTCAGGAAACTCGCAGTTTTTTGGAAGCCTGGCAACCCCTTTCAATGAAAGTGATTCTCGTCAGTCTCTGCTTGGGGCTACTTCAATAGCACACAAACCATAGCGATAGAACTTGGAACTACATGATTGTGCCAAGTTTCAAAGAGCTAGCACAAACCGTGTTTGATTTAGAGTTCCAACTACATGTATCCATATAGGAGAAAACAGAGTGAAACCTAAACATGAAAACGGTTACTGGAAAGGAACGGTTTAACCTAGAAGAACGAAATTTGGTGAGCCAAGTGGGATTGGTGTACTGATCATTAAATGGAAGTATCATCAAGATTGGGTGAAAAAATGTTTGCTGAGATTTCAGGAAACTCGTAGTTTTTTGCAAGCTTGGCAACCCCTTTCAATGAAAGGGATTCTCGTCAGTCTCTGCCTGGGGCTACTTCAATAGCACACAAACCATAGCGATAGAACTTGGAACCACATTATTGTGCCAAGTTTCAAAGAGCTAGCACAAACCATGTTTGATTTAGAGTTCCAACTACATGTATCCATATAGGAGAAAACAGAGTGAAACCTAAACATGAAAACGGTTACTGCAAAGGAACGGTTTAACATAGAAGAACGAAATTTGGTGAGCCAAGTGGGATTGGTGTCCTGATCATTAAATGGAAGTATCATCAAGACTGGGTGAAAAAATGTTTGCTGAGATTTCAGGAAACTTGCAGTTTTTTGGAAACCTGGCAACCCCTTTCAATGAAAGGGATTCTCGTCAGTCTCTGCTTGGGGCTACTTCAATAGCACACAAACCATAGCGATAGTACTTGGAACTACATTATTGTGCCAAGTTTCAAAGAGCTAGCACAAACCGTGTTTGATTTAGAGTTCCAACTACATGTATCCATATAGGAGAAAACAGAGTGAAACCTAAACATGAAAACGGTTACTGCAAAGGAACGGTTTAACCTAGAAGAACGAAATTTGGTGAGCCAAGTGGGATTGGTGTCCTGATCATTAAATGGAAGTATCATCAAGATTGGGTGAAAAAATGTTTGCTGAGATTTCAGGAAACTCGCAGTTTTTTGGAAGCCTGGCAACCCCTTTCTATGAAAGGGATTCTCGTCAGTCTCTGCTTGGGGCTACTTCAATAGCACACAAACCATAGCGATAGAACTTGGAACTACATTATTGTGCCAAGTTTCAAAGAGCTAGCACAAACCGTGTTTGATTTAGAGTTCCAACTACATGTATCCATATAGGAGAAAACAGAGTGAAACCTAAACATGAAAACGGTTACTGCAAAGGAACGGTTTAACCAAGAAGAACGAAATTTAGTGAGCCAAGTGAGATTCGTGTACTGATCACTACCTGCAAGTATCATCAAGTTTGGGTGAAAAAATGATTGCTGAGATTTCAGGAAACTCGCAGTTTTTTGGAAGCCTGGCAACCCCTTTCAATGAAAGTGATTCTCGTCAGTCTCTGCTTGGGGCTACTTCAATAGCACACAAACCATAGCGATAGAACTTGGAACTACATTATTGTGCCAAGTTTCAAAGAGCTAGCACAAACCGTGTTTGATTTTGAGTTCCAACTACATGTATCCATATAGGAGAAAACAGAGTGAAACCTAAACTTGAAAACGGTTACTGCAAAGGAACGGTTTAACCTAGAAGAACGAAATTTGGTGAGCCAAGTGGGATTGGTGTACTGATCACTACCTGCAAGTATCATCAAGATTGGGTGAAAAAATGTTTGCTGAGATTTCAGGAAACTCGCAGTTTTTTGGAAGCCTGGCAACCCCTTTCAATTAAAGGGATTCTCGTCAGTCTCTGCTTGGGGCTACTTCAATAGCACACAAAGCATAGCGATCGAACTTGGAACTACATTATTGTGCCAAGTTTCAAAGAGCTAGCACAAACCGTGTTTGATTTAGAGTTCCAACTACA
This sequence comes from Urocitellus parryii, assembly GCF_045843805.1. Lineage (NCBI taxonomy): Eukaryota > Metazoa > Chordata > Mammalia > Rodentia > Sciuridae > Urocitellus > Urocitellus parryii. The sequence continues at coordinate 16,375 of NW_027552698.1, read as the reverse complement.
TGTATCCATATAGGAGAAAACAGAGTGAAACCTAAACATGAAAACGGTTACTGCAAAGGAACGGTTTAACCTAGAAGAACGAAATTTGGTGAGCCAAGTGGGATTGGTGTCCTGATCATTAAATGGAAGTATCATCAAGATTGGGTGAAAAAATGTTTGCTGAGATTTCAGGAAACTCGTAGTTTTTTGGAAGCTTGGCAACCCCTTTCAATGAAAGGGATTCTCCTCAGTCTCTGCTTGGGGCTACTTCAATAGCACACAAACCATAGCGATAGAACTTGGAACTACATGATTGTGCCAAGTTTCAAAGAGCTAGCACAAACCGTGTTTGATTTAGAGTTCCAACTACATGTATCCATATAGGAGAAAACAGAGTGAAACCTAAACATGAAAACGGTTACTGGAAAGGAACGGTTTAACCTAGAAGAACGAAATTTGGTGAGCCAAGTGGGATTGGTGTACTGATCATTAAATGGAAGTATCATCAAGATTGGGTGAAAAAATGTTTGCTGAGATTTCAGGAAACTCTTAGTTTTTTGCAAGCTTGGCAACCCCTTTCGTCAGTCTCTGCTTGGGGCTACTTCAATAGCACACAAACCATCGCGATAGAACTTGGAACCACATTATTGTGCCAAGTTTCAAAGAGCTAGCACAAACCATGTTTGATTTAGAGTTCCAACTACATGTATCCATATAGGAGAAAACAGAGTGAAACCTAAACATGAAAACGGTTACTGCAAAGGAATGGTTTAACCAAGAAGAACGAAATTTAGTGAGCCAAGTGAGATTCGTGTACTGATCACTACCTGCAAGTATCATCAAGTTTGGGTGAAAAAATGATTGCTGAGATTTCAGGAAACTCGCAGTTTTTTGGAAGCCTGGCAACCCCTTTCAATGAAAGTGATTCTCGTCAGTCTCTGCTTGGGGCTACTTCAATAGCACACAAACCATAGCGATAGAACTTGGAACTACATTATTGTGCCAAGTTTCAAAGAGCTAGCACAAACCGTGTTTGATTTAGAGTTCCAACTACATGTATCCATATAGGAGAAAACAGAGTGAAACCTAAACATGAAAACGGTTACTGCAAAGGAACGGTTTAACCTAGAAGAACGAAATTTAGTGAGCCAAGTGAGATTCGTGTACAGATCACTACCTGCAAGTATCAACAAGATTGGGTGAAAAAATGTTTGCTGAGATTTCAGGAAACTCGCAGTTTTTTGGAAGCCTGGCAACCCCTTTCAATGAAAGGGATTCTAGTCAGTCTGTGCTTGGGGCTACATCAATAGCACGCAAACCATAGCGATAGAACTTGGAACTACATTATTGTGCCAAGTTTCAAAGAGCTAGCACAAACCGTGTTTGATTTAGAGTTCCAACTACATGTATCCATATAGGAGAAAACAGAGTGAAACCTAAACATGAAAACGGTTACTGCAAAGGAATGGTTTAACCTAGAAGAACGAAATTTGGTGAGCAAAGTGGGATTGGTGTACTGATTACTACCTGCAAGTATCATCAAGATTGGGTGAAAAGATTGGGTGAAAAAATGTTTGCTGAGATTTCAGAAACTCGTAGTATTTTGAAGCTTGGCAACCCCTTTCAATGAAAGTGATTCTCGTCAGTCTCTGCTTGGGGCTACTTCAATAGCACACAAACCATAGCGATAGAACTTGGAACTACATTATTGTGCCAAGTTTCAAAGAGCTAGCACAAACCGTGTTTGATTTAGAGTTCCAACTACATGTATCCATATAGGAGAAAACAGAGTGAAACCTAAACATGAAAACGGTTACTGCAAAGGAACGGTTTAACCTAAAGAACGAAATTTAGTGAGCCAAGTGAGATTCGTGTACTGATCACTACCTGCAAGTATCATCACGATTGGGTGAAGAAATGTTTGCTGAGATTTCAGGAAACTAGTAGTATTTTGAAGCCTGGCAACCCCTTTCTATGAAAGGGATTCTCGTCAGTCTCTGCTTGGGCTACTTCAATAGCACACAAACCATAGCGATCGAACTTGGAACTACATGATTGTGCCAAGTTTCAAAGAGCTAGCACAAACCGTGTTTGATTTAGAGTTCCAAATACATGTATCCATATAGGAGAAAACAGAGTGAAACTAAAACTTGAAAAGGATTACTGCAAAGGAACGGTTTAACCTAGAAGAACGAAATTTAGTGAGCCAAGTGAGATTCGTGTACTGATCACTACCAGCAAGTATCATCAGGATTGGGTGAAAAAAATGTTTGCTGAGATTTCAGGAAACTCGCAGTATTTTGGAAGCTTGGCAACCCCTTTCAATGAAAGTGATTCTCCTCAGTCTCTGCTTGGGGCTACTTCAATAGCACACAAACCATAGCGATAGAACTTGGAACTACATGATTGTGCCAAGTTTCAAAGAGCTAGCTCAAACCGTGTTTGATTTAGAGTTCCAACTACATGTATCCATATAGGAGAAAACAGAGTGAAACCTAAACATGAAAACGGTTACTGCAAAGGAACGGTTAACCTAGAAGAACGAAATTTGGTGAGCCAAGTGGGATTGGTGTCCTGATCATTAAATGGAAGTATCATCAAGACTGGGTGAAAAAATGTTTGCTGAGATTTCAGGAAACTCGCAGTTTTTTGGAAGCCTGGCAACCCCTTTCAATGAAAGTGATTCTCGTCAGTCTCTGCTTGGGGCTACTTCAATAGCCACGCAAACCATAGCGATAGAACTTGGAACTACATTATTGTGCCAAGTTTCAAAGAGCTAGCACAAACCGTGTTTGATTTAGAGTTCCAACTACATGTATCCATATAGGAGAAAACAGAGTGAAACCTAAACATGAAAACGGTTACTGCAAAGGAATGGTTTAAACCTAGAAGAACGAAATTTGGTGAGCCAAGTGGGATTGGTGTACTGATCACTACCTGCAAGTATCATCAAGATTGGGTGAAAAAATGTTTGCTGAGATTTCAGGAAACTCGTAGTTTTTTGGAAGCTTGGCAACCCCTTTCAATGAAAGGGATTCTCCTCAGTCTCTGCTTGGGGCTACTTCAATAGCACACAAACCATAGCGATAGAACTTGAACTACATGATTGTGCCAAGTTTCAAGAGCTAGCACAAACCGTGTTTGATTTAGAGTTCCAACTACATGTTATCCATATAGGAGAAAACAGAGTGAAACCTAAACATGAAAACGGTTACTGCAAAGGAACGTTTAACCTAGAAGAACGTAATTTGGTGAGCCAAGTGGGATTGGTGTACTGATCATTAAATGGAAGTATCATCAAGATTGGTGAAAAAATGTTTGCTGAGATTTCAGGAAACTCGTAGTTTTTTGCAAGCTTGGCAACCCTTTCAATGAAAGGGATTCTCGTCAGTCTCTGCTTGGGGCTACTTCAATAGCACACAAACCATAGCGATAGAACTTGGAACTACATCATTGTGCCAAGTTTCAAAGAGCTAGCACAAACCGTGTTTGATTTAGAGTTCCAACTACATGTATCCATATAGGAGAAAACAGAGTGAAACCTAAACATGAAAACGGTTACTGCAAAGGAACGGTTTAACCTAGAAGAACGAAATTTGGTGAGCCAAGTGGGATTGGTGACCTGATCATTAAATGGAAGTATCATCAAGATTGGGTGAAAAAATGTTTGCTGAGATTTCAGGAAACTCGCAGTATTTTGGAAGCTTGGCAACCCCTTTCAATGAAAGTGATTCTCGTCAGTCTCTGCTTGGGGCTACTTCAATAGCACACAAACCATAGCGATAGAACTTGGAACTACATCATTGTGCCAAGTTTCAAAGAGCTAGCACAAACCGTGTTTGATTTAGAGTTCCAACTACATGTATCCATATAGGAGAAAACAGAGTGAAACCTAAACATGAAAACGGTTACTGCAAAGGAACGGTTTAACCTAGAAGAACGAAATTGGTGAGCCAAGTGGGATTGGTGTCCTGATCATTAAATGGAAGTATCATCAAGACTGGGTGAAAAAATGTTTGCTGAGATTTCAGGAAACTCGCAGTTTTTGGAAGCCTGGCAACCCCTTTGAATGAAAGTGATTCTTGTCAGTCTCTGCTTGGGGCTACTTCAATAGCACGCAAACCATAGCGATAGAACTTGGAACTACATTATTGTGCCAAGTTTCAAAGAGCTAGCACAAACCGTGTTTGATTTAGAGTTCCAACTACATGTATCCATATAGGAGAAAACAGAGTGAAACCTAAACATGAAAACGGTTAATGCAAAGGAATGGTTTAACCCTAGAAGAACGAAATTTGGTGAGCCAAGTGGGATGTGTACTGATCACTACCTGCAAGTATCATCAAGATTGGGTGAAAAAATGTTTGCTGAGATTTCAGGAAACTCGCAGTTTTTTGGAAGCCTGGCAACCCCTTTCAATTAAAGGGATTCTCGTCAGTCTCTGCTTGGGGCTACTTCAATAGCACACAAACCATAGCGATAGAACTTGGAACTACATTATTGTGCCAAGTTTCAAAGAGCTAGCACAAACCGTGTTTGATTTAGAGTTCCAACTACATGTATCCATATAGGAGAAAACAGAGTGCAAAGGAACGGTTTAACCTAGAAGAACGAAATTTGGTGAGCCAAGTGGGATTGGTGTCCTGATCATTAAATGGAAGTATCATCAAGATTGGGTGAAAAAATGTTTGCTGAGATTTCAGGAAACTCGTAGTTTTTGGAAGCTTGGCAACCCTTTCAATGAAAGGATTATCCTCAGTCTCTGCTTGGGGCACTTCAATAGCACACAAACCATAGCGATAGAACTTGAACCTACATGATTGTGCCAAGTTTCAAAGAGCTAGCACAAACCGTGTTTGAATTTAGAGTTCCAACTACATGTATCCATATAGGAGAAAACAGAGTGAAACCTAAACATGAAAACGGTTACTGGAAAGGAACGGTTTAACCTAGAAGAACGAAATTTGGTGATCCAAGTGGGATTGCTGTACTGATCATTAAATGGAAGTATCATCAAGATTGGGTGAAAAAATGTTTGCTGAGATTTCAGGAAACTCGTAGTTTTTTGCAAGCTTGGCAACCACCTTTCAATTAAAGGATTCTCGTCAGTCTCTGCTTGGGGCTACTTCAATAGCACACAAACCATAGCGATAGAACTTGGAACCACATTATTGTGCCAAGTTTCAAAGAGCTAGCACAAACCATGTTTGATTTAGAGTTCCAACTACATGTATCCATATAGGAGAAAACAGAGTGAAACCTAAACATGAAAACGGTTACTGCAAAGGAACGGTTTAACATAGAAGAACGAAATTTGGTGAGCCAAGTGGGATTGGTGTCCTGATCATTAAATGGAAGTATCATCAAGACTGGGTGAAAAAATGTTTGCTGAGATTTCAGGAAACTCGCAGTTTTTTGGAAACCTGGCAACCCCTTTCAATGAAAGGGATTCTCGTCAGTCTCTGCTTGGGGCTACTTCAATAGCACACAAACCATAGCGATAGAACTTGGAACTACATTATTGTGCCAAGTTTCAAAGAGCTAGCACAAACCGTGTTTGATTTAGAGTTCCAACTACATGTATCCATATAGGAGAAAACAGAGTGAAACCTAAACATGAAAACGGTTACTGCAAAGGAACGGTTTAACCTAGAAGAACGAAATTTGGTGAGGCAATTGGGATTGGTGTCCTGATCATTAAATGGAAGTATCATCAAGACTGGGTGAAAAAATGTTTGCTGAGATTTCAGGAAACTCGCAGTTTTTTGGAAGCCTGGCAACCCCTTTCTAGAAAGGATTCTCGTCAGTCTCTGCTTGGGGCTACTTCAATAGCACACAAACCATAGGGATAGAACTTGGAACTACATTATTGTGCAAAGTTTCAAAGAGCTAGCACAAACCGTGTTTGATTTAGAGTTCCAACTACATGTATCCATATAGGAGAAAACAGAGTGAAACCTAAACATGAAAACGGTTACTGCAAAGGAACGGTTTAACCAAGAAGAACGAAATTTAGTGAGCCAAGTGAGATTCGTGTACTGATCACTACCTGCAAGTATCATCAAGTTTGGGTGAAAAAATGATTGCTGAGATTTCAGGAAACTCGCAGTTTTTTGGAAGCCTGGCAACCCCTTTCAATGAAAGTGATTCTCGTCAGTCTCTGCTTGGGGCTACTTCAATAGCACACAAACCATAGCGATAGAACTTGGAACTACATTATTGTGCCAAGTTTCAAAGACCTAGCACAAACCGTGTTTGATTAGAGTTCCAACTACATGTATCCATATAGGAGAAAACAGAGTGAACCCTAAACATGAAAACGGTTACTGCAAAGGGAACGGTTTAACCTAGAAGAACGAAATTTAGTGAGCCAAGTGAGATTCGTGTACTGATCACTATCTGCAAGTATCATCAAGATTGGGTGAAAAAATGTTTGCTGAGATTTCAGGAAACTCGCAGTATTTTGGAAGCTTGGCAACCCCTTTCAATGAAAGTGATTCTCGTCAGTCTCTGCTTGGGGCTACTTCAATAGCACACAAACCATAGCGATAGAACTTGGAAATACATCATTGTGCCAAGTTTCAAAGAGCTAGCACAAACCGTGTTTGATTTAGAGTTCCAACTACATGTATCCATATAGGAGAAAACAGAGTGAAACCTAAACATGAAAACGGTTACTGCAAAGGAACGGTTTAACCTCGAAGAACGAATTTGGTGAGCCAAGTGGGATTGGTGTCCTGATCATTAAATGGAAGTATCATCAAGATTGGGTGAAAAAATGTTTGCTGAGATTTCAGGAAACTCGCAGTATTTTGAAGCTTGGCAACCCCTTTCAATGAAAGTGATTCTCGTCAGTCTCTGCTTGGGGCTACTTCAATAGCACACAAACCATAGCGATAGAACTTGGAACTACATCATTGTGCCAAGTTTCAAAGAGCTAGCACAAACCGTGTTTGATTTAGAGTTCCAACTACATGTATCCATATAGGAGAAAACAGAGTGAAACCTAAACATGAAAACGGTTACTGCAAAGGAACGGTTTAACCTAGAAGAACGAAATTTGGTGAGCCAAGTGGGATTGGTGTCCTGATCATTAAATGGAAGTATCATCAAGACTGGGTGAAAAAATGTTTGCTGAGATTTCAGGAAACTCGCAGTTTTTTGGAAGCCTGGCAACCCCTTTCAATGAAAGTGATTCTTGTCAGTCTCTGCTTGGGGCTACTTCAATAGCACGCAAACCATAGCGATAGAACTTGGAACTACATTATTGTGCCAAGTTTCAAAGAGCTAGCACAAACCGTGTTTGATTTAGAGTTCCAACTACATGTATCCATATAGGAGAAAACAGAGTGAAACCTAAACATGAAAACGGTTACTGCAAAGGAATGGTTTAACCTAGAAGAACGAAATTTGGTGAGCCAAGTGGGATTGGTGTACTGATCACTGCCTGCAAGTATCATCAAGATTGGGTGAAAAAATGTTTGCTGAGATTTCAGGAAACTCGCAGTTTTTTGGAAGCCTGGCAACCCCTTTCAATGAAAGGGATTCTCGTCAGTCTCTGCTTGGGGCTACTTCAATAGCACACAAACCATAGCGATAGAACTTGGAACTACATTATTGTGCCAAGTTTCAAAGAGCTAGCACAAACCGTGTTTGATTTAGAGTTCCAACTACATGTATCCATATAGGAGAAAACAGAGTGCAAAGGAACGGTTTAACCTAGAAGAACGAAATTTGGTGAGCCAAGTGGGATTGGTGTCCTGATCATTAAATGGAAGTATCATCAAGATTGGGTGAAAAAATGTTTGCTGAGATTTCAGGAAACTCGTAGTTTTTTGGAAGCTTGGCAACCCCTTTCAATGAAAGGGATTATCCTCAGTCTCTGCTTGGGGCTACTTCAATAGCACACAAACCATAGCGATAGAACTTGGAACTACATGATTGTGCCAAGTTTCAAAGAGCTAGCACAAACCGTGTTTGATTTAGAGTTCCAACTACATGTATCCATATAGGAGAAAACAGAGTGAAACCTAAAACATGAAAACGGTTACTGGAAAGGAACGGTTTAAACCTAGAAGAACGAAATTTGGTGAGCCAAGTGGGATTGCTGTACTGATCATTAAATGGAAGTATCATCAAGATTGGGTGAAAAAATGTTTGCTGAGATTTCAGGAAACTCGTAGTTTTTGCAAGCTTGGCAACCCCTTTCAATTAAAGGGATTCTCGTCAGTCTCTGCTTGGGGCTACTTCAATAGCACACAAACCATAGCGATAGAACTTGGAACCACATTATTGTGCCAAGTTTCAAAGAGCTAGCACAAACCATGTTTGATTTAGAGTTCCAACTACATGTATCCATATAGGAGAAAACAGATGTGAAACCTAAACATGAAAACGGTTACTGCAAAGGAACGGTTTAACATAGAAGAACGAAATTTGGTGAGCCAAGTGGGATTGGTGTCCTGATCATTAAATGGAAGTATCATCAAGACTGGGTGAAAAAATGTTTGCTGAGATTTCAGGAAACTCGCAGTTTTTTGGAAACCTGGCAACCCCTTTCAATGAAAGGGATTCTCGTCAGTCTCTGCTTGGGGCTACTTCAATAGCACACAAACCATAGCGATAGAACTTGGAACTACATTATTGTGCCAAGTTTCAAAGAGCTAGCACAAACCGTGTTTGATTTAGAGTTCCAACTACATGTTTCCATATAGGAGAAAACAGAGTGAAACCTAAACATGAAAACGGTTACTGCAAAGGAACGGTTTACCTAGAAGAACGAAATTTAGTGAGCCAAGTGGGATTCGTGTACAGATCACTACCTGCAAGTATCAACAAGATTGGGTGAAAAAATGTTTGCTGAGATTTCAGGAAACTCGCAGTTTTTTGGAAGCCTGGCAACCCCTTTCTATGAAAGGGATTCTCGTCAGTCTCTGCTTGGGGCTACTTCAATAGCACACAAACCATAGGGATAGAACTTGGAACTACATTATTGTGCCAAGTTTCAAAGAGCTAGCACAAACCGTGTTTGATTTAGAGTTCCAACTACATGTATCCATATAGGAGAAAACAGAGTGAAACCTAAACATGAAAACGGTTACTGCAAAGGAACGGTTTAACCAAGAAGAACGAAATTTAGTGAGCCAAGTGAGATTCGTGTACTGATCACTACCTGCAAGTATCATCAAGTTTGGGTGAAAAAATGATTGCTGAGATTTCAGGAAACTCGCAGTTTTTTGGAAGCCTGGCAACCCCTTTCAATGAAAGTGATTCTCGTCAGTCTCTGCTTGGGGCTACTTCAATAGCACACAAACCATAGCGATAGAACTTGGAACTACATTATTGTGCCAAGTTTCAAAGAGCTAGCACAAACCGTGTTTTGATTTAGAGTTCCAACTACATGTATCCATATAGGAGAAAACAGAGTGAAACCTAAACATGAAAACGGTTACTGCAAAGGAACGGTTTAACCTAGAAGAACGAAATTTAGTGAGCCAAGTGGGATTCGTGTACAGATCACTACCTGCAAGTATCAACAAGATTGGGTGAAAAAATGTTTGCTGAGATTTCAGGAAACTCGCAGTTTTTTGAAGCCTGGCAACCCCTTTCAATGAAAGGGATTCTCGTCAGTCTGTGCTTGGGGCTACATCAATAGCACACAAACCATAGCGATAGAACTTGGAACTACATTATTGTGCCAAGTTTCAAAGAGCTAGCACAAACCGTGTTTGATTTAGAGTTCCAACTACATGTATCCATATAGGAGAAAACAGAGTGAAACCTAAACATGAAAACGGTTACTGCAAAGGAACGGTTTACCTAGAAGAACGAAATTTAGTGAGCCAAGTGAGATTCGTGTACTGATCACTACCTGCAAGTATCATCAAGATTGGGTGAAAAAATGTTTGCTGAGATTTCAGGAAACTCGCAGTATTTTGGAAGCTTGGCAACCCCTTTCAATGAAAGTGATTCTCGTCAGTCTCTGCTTGGGGCTACTTCAATAGCACACAAACCATAGCGATAGAACTTGGAACTACATCATTGTGCCAAGTTTCAAAGAGCTAGCACAAACCGTGTTTGATTTAGAGTTCCAACTACATGTATCCATATAGGAGAAAACAGAGTGAAACCTAAACATGAAAACGGTTACTGCAAAGGAACGGTTTAACCTCGAAGAACGAAATTTGGTGAGCCAAGTGGGATTGGTGTCCTGATCATTAAATGGAAGTATCATCAAGACTGGCTGAAAAAATGTTTCTGAGATATCAGGAAACTCGCAGTTTTTGGAAGCCTGGCAACCCCTTTCAATGAAAGTGATTCTCGTCAGTCTCTGCTTGGGGCTACTTCAATAGCATGCAAACCATAGCGATAGAACTTGGAACCACATTATTGTGCCAAGTTTCAAAGAGCTAGCACAAACCGTGTTTGATTTAGAGTTCCAACTACATGTATCCATATAGGAGAAAACAGAGTGAAACCTAAACATGAAAAACGGTTACTGCAAAGGAATGGTTTAACCTAGAAGAACGAAATTTGGTGAGCCAAGTGGGATAGGTGTACTGATCACTGCCTGCAAGTATCATCAAGATTGGGTGAAAAAATGTTTGCTGAGATTTCATTAAACTCGCAGTTTTTTGGAAGCCTGGCAACCCCTTTCAATTAAAGGGATTCTCGTCAGTCTCTGCTTGGGGCTACTTCAATAGCACACAAACCATAGCGATAGAACTTGGAACTACATTATTGTGCCAAGTTTCAAAGAGCTAGCACAAACCGTGTTTGATTTAGAGTTCCAACTACATGTATCCATATAGGAGAAAAACAGAGTGAAACCTAAACATGAAAACGGTTACTGCAAAGGAACGGTTTAACCTAGAAGAACGAAATTTGGTGAGCCAAGTGGGATTGGTGTCCTGATCATTAAATGGAAGTATCATCAAGATTGGGTGAAAAAATGTTTGCTGAGATTTCAGGAAACTCGTAGTTTTTTGGAAGCTTGGCAACCCCTTTCAATGAAAGTGATTCTCGTCAGTCTCTGCTTGGGGCTACTTCAATAGCACACAAACCATAGCGATAGAACTTGGAACTACATCATTGTGCCAAGTTTCAAAGAGCTAGCACAAACCGTGTTTGATTTAGAGTTCCAACTACATGTATCCATATAGGAGAAAACAGAGTGAAACCTAAACATGAAAACGGTTACTGCAAAGGAACGGTTTAACCTAGAAGAACGAAATTTGGTGAGCCAAGTGGGATTGGTGTCCTGATCATTAAATGGAAGTATCATCAAGACTGGGTGAAAAAATGTTTGCTGAGATTTCAGGAAACTCGCAGTTTTTTGGAAGCCTGGCAACCCCTTTGAATGAAAGTGATTCTTGTCAGTCTCTGCTTGGGGCTACTTCAATAGCACGCAAACCATAGCGATAGAACTTGGAACTACATTATTGTGCCAAGTTTCAAAGAGCTAGCACAAACCGTGTTTGATTTAGAGTTCCAACTACATGTATCCATATAGGAGAAAACAGAGTGAAACCTAAACATGAAAACGGTTAATGCAAAGGAATGGTTTAACCTAGAAGAACGAAATTTGGTGAGCCAAGTGGGATTGGTGTACTGATCACTACCTGCAAGTATCATCAAGATTGGGTGAAAAAATGTTTGCTGAGATTTCAGGAAACTCGCAGTTTTTTGGAAGCTGGCAACCCCTTTCATAAAGGGATTCTCGTCAGTCTCTGCTTGGGGCTACTTCAATAGCACACAAACCATGCGATAGAACTTGGAACTACATTATTGTGCCAAGTTTCAAAGAGCTAGCACAAACCGTGTTTGATTTAGAGTTCCAACTACATGTATCCATATAGGAGAAAACAGAGTGCAAAGGAACGGTTAACCTAGAAGAACGAAATTTGGTGAGCCAAGTGGGATTGGTGTCCTGATCATTAAAATGGAAGTATCATCAAGATTGGGTGAAAAAATGTTTGCTGAGATTTCAGGAAACTCGTAGTTTTTGGAAGCTTGGCAACCCCTTTCAATGAAAGGGATTATCCTCAGTCTCTGCTTGGGGCTACTTCAATAGCACACAACCATAGCGATAGAACTTGGAACTACATGATTGTGCCAAGTTTCAAAGAGCTAGCACAAACCGTGTTTGATTTAGAGTTCCAACTACATGTATCCATATAGGAGAAAACAGAGTGAAACCTAAACATGAAAACGGTTACTGGAAAGGAACGGTTTAACCTAGAAGAACGAAATTTGTGAGCCAAGTGGGATTGCTGTACTGATATTAAATGGAAGTATCATCAAGATTGGGTGAAAAAAATGTTTGCTGAGATTTCAGAAACTCGTAGTTTTTTGCAAGCTTGGCAACCCCTTTCAATTAAAGGGATTCTCGTCAGTCTCTGCTTGGGGCTACTTCAATAGCACACAAACCATAGCGATAGAACTTGGAACCACATTATTGTGCCAAGTTTTCAAAGAGCTAGCACAAACCATGTTTGATTTAGAGTTCCAACTACATGTATCCATATAGGAGAAAACAGAGTGAAACCTAAACATGAAAACGGTTACTGCAAAGGAACGGTTTAACATAGAAGAACGAAATTTGGTGAGCCAAGTGGGATTGGTGTCCTGATCATTAAATGGAAGTATCATCAAGACTGGGTGAAAAAATGTTTGCTGAGATTTCAGGAAACTCGCAGTTTTTTGGAAACCTGGCAACCCCTTTCAATGAAAGTGATTCTCGTCAGTCTCTGCTTGGGGCTACTTCAATAGCACACAAACATAGCGATAGAACTTGGAACTACATTATTGTGCCAAGTTTCAAAGAGCTAGCACAAACCGTGTTTGATTAGAGTTCCAACTACATGTATCCATATAGGAGAAAACAGAGTGAAACTAAACATGAAAACGGTTACTGCAAAGGAACGGTTTAACCTAGAAGAACGAAATTTGGTGAGGCAATTGGGATTGGTGTCCTGATCATTAAATGGAAGTATCATCAAGACTGGGTGAAAAAATGTTTGCTGAGATTTCCAGGAAACTCGCAGTTTTTGGAAGCCTGGCAAACCCTTTCTATGGAAAGGGATTCTCGTCAGTCTCTGCTTGGGGCTACTTCAATAGCACACAAACCATAGGGATAGAACTTGGAACTACATTATTGTGCAAAGTTTCAAAGAGCTAGCACAAACCGTGTTTGATTTTAGAGTTCCAACTACATGTATCCATATAGGAGAAAACAGAGTGAAACCTAAACATGAAAACGGTTACTGCAAAGGAACGGTTTAACCAAGAAGAACGAAATTTAGTGAGCCAAGTGAGATTCGTGTACTGATCACTACCTGCAAGTATCATCAAGTTTTGGGTGAAAAAATGATTGCTGAGATTTCAGGAAACTCGCAGTTTTTTGGAAGCCTGGCAACCCCTTTCAATGAAAGTGATTCTCGTCAGTCTCTGCTTGGGCTAACTTCAATAGCACACAAACCATAGCGATAGAACTTGGAACTACATTATTGTGCCAAGTTTCAAAGACCTAGCACAAACCGTGTTTGATTTAGAGTTCCAACTACATGTATCCATATAGGGAGAAAACAGAGTGAACCCTAAACATGAAAACGGTTACTGCAAAGGAACGGTTTACCTAGAAGAACGAAATTTAGTGAGCCAAGTGAGATTCGTGTACAGATCACTACCTGCAAGTATCAACAAGATTGGGTGAAAAAATGTTGCTGAGATTCAGGAAACTCGCAGTATTTTGGAAGCCTGGCAACCCCTTTCAATGAAAGGATTCTCGTCAGTCTGTGCTTGGGGCTACATCAATAGCACACAAACCATAGCGATAGAACTTGGAACTACATTATTGTGCCAAGTTTCAAAGAGCTAGCACAAACCGTGTTTGATTTAGAGTTCCAACTACATGTATCCATATAGGGAGAAAACAGAGTGAAACCTAAACATGAAAACGGTTACTGCAAAGGAACGGTTTAACCTAGAAGAACGAAATTTAGTGAGCCAAGTGAGATTCGTGTACTGATCACTATCTGCATGTATCATCAAGATTGGGTGAAAAAATGTTTGCTGAGATTTCAGGAAACTCGCAGTATTTTGGAAGCTTGGCAACCCCTTTCAATAAAGTGATTCTCGTCAGTCTCTGCTTGGGGCTACTTCAATAGCACACAAACCATAGCGATAGAACTTGGAAATACATCATTGTGCCAAGTTTCAAAGAGCTAGCACAAACCGTGTTTGATTTAGAGTTCCAACTACATGTATTCCATATAGGAGAAAACAGAGTGAAACCTAAACATGAAAACGGTTACTGCAAAGGAACGGTTTAACCTCGAAGAACGAAATTTGGTGAGCCAAGTGGGATTGGTGTCCTGATCATTAAATGGAAGTATCATCAAGATTGGGTGAAAAAATGTTTGCTGAGATTTCAGGAAACTCGCAGTATTTTGAAGCTTGGCAAACCCTTTCAATGAAAGTGATTCTCGTCAGTCTCTGCTTGGGGCTACTTCAATAGCACACAAACCATAGCGATAGAACTTGGAACTACATCATTGTGCCAAGTTTCAAAGAGCTAGCACAAACCGTGTTTGATTTAGAGTTCCAACTACATGTATCCATATAGGAGAAAACAGAGTGAAACCTAAACATGAAAACGGTTACTGCAAAGGAACGGTTTAACCTAGAAGAACGAAATTTGGTGAGCCAAGTGGGATTGGTGTCCTGATCATTAAATGGAAGTATCATCAAGATTGGGTGAAAAAATGTTTGCTGAGATTTCAGGAACTCGCAGTTTTTGGAAGCCTGGCAACCCCTTTCAATGAAAGTGATTCTTGTCAGTCTCTGCTTGGGGCTACTTCAATAGCACGCAAACCATAGCGATAGAACTTGGAACTACATTATTGTGCCAAGTTTCAAAGAGCTAGCACAAACCGTGTTTGATTTAGAGTTCCAACTACATGTATCCATATAGGAGAAAACAGAGTGAAACCTAAACATGAAACGGTTACTGCAAAGGAATGGTTTAACCAGAAGAACGAAATTTGGTGAGCCAAGTGGGATTGGTGTACTGATCACTGCCTGCAAGTATCATCAAGATTGGGTGAAAAAATGTTTGCTGAGATTTCAGGAAACTCGCAGTTTTTTGGAAGCCTGGCAACCCCTTTCAATGAAAGGATTCTCGTCAGTCTCTGCTTGGGGCTACTTCAATAGCACACAAACCATAGCGATAGAACTTGGAACTACATTATTGTGCCAAGTTTCAAAGAGCTAGCACAAACCGTGTTTGATTTAGAGTTCCAACTACATGTATCCATATAGGAGAAAACAGAGTGAACCCTAAACATGAAAACGGTTACTGCAAAGGAACGGTTTAACCTAGAAGAACGAAATTTAGTGAGCCAAGTGAGATTCGTGTACAGATCACTACCTGCAAGTATCAACAAGATTGGTGAAAAAATGTTTGCTGAGATTTCAGGAAACTCGCAGTTTTTTGAAGCCTGGCCAACCCCTTTCAATGAAAGGGATTCTCGTCAGTCTGTGCTTGGGGCTACATCAATAGCACACAAACCATAGCGATAGAACTTGGAACTACATTATTGTGCCAAGTTTCAAAGAGCTAGCACAAACCGTGTTTGATTTAGAGTTCCAACTACATGTATCCATATAGGAGAAAACAGAGTGAAACCTAAACATGAAAACGGTTACTGCAAAGGAACGGTTTAACCTAGAAGAACGAAATTTAGTGAGCCAAGTGAGATTCGTGTACTGATCACTATCTGCATGTATCATCAAGATTGGGTGAAAAAATGTTTGCTGAGATTTCAGGAAACTCGCAGTATTTTGGAAGCTTGGCAACCCTTTCAATGAAAGTGATTCTCGTCAGTCTCTGCTTGGGGCTACTTCAATAGCACACAAACCATAGCGATAGAACTTGGAAATACATCATTGTGCCAAGTTTCAAAGAGCTAGCACAAACCGTGTTTGATTTAGAGTTCCAACTACATGTATCCATATAGGAGAAAACAGAGTGAAACCTAAACATGAAAACGGTTACTGCAAAGGAACGGTTTAACCTAGAGAAGAACAATTTGGTGAGCCAAGTGGGATTGGTGTCCTGATCATTAAATGGAAGTATCATCAAGACTGGGTGAAAAAATGTTTGCTGAGATTTCAGGAAACTCGCAGTTTTTTGGAGCCTGGCAACCCCTTTCAATGAAAGTGATTCTTGTCAGTCTCTGCTTGGGGCTACTTCAATAGCACGCAAACCATAGCGATAGAACTTGGAACTACATTATTGTGCCAAGTTTCAAAGAGCTAGCACAAACCGTTTGATTTAGAGTTCCAACTACATGTATCCATATAGGAGAAAACAGAGTGAAACCTAAACATGAAA